>NC_056737.1:375835800-375903300 GCF_019279795.1 Protopterus annectens | reverse complement strand
CCTTGACCAGATGCGAGCAAGATGAATTGTGAATCATGCCCAGCTTTTTATGTAGGTATGACCACAAGACGCCCGAGAGATAGAATACAAGAACATATGAATGATGTTAAAAAAGCAGACCCAAAAAGTGCTTTAGCTAAACATATCATGGAACATCATGACCATAAGTTTGCCTTCAAGGTACTACAAATAAGTACTTATAGTGAAAGAAAAGGAGATAATTTTAATAATTTAGAGAGTGTAGAACTTAGTTGGATACTGAAATTAAGGGCACAGTACCCACCAGGCCTTAATTCTTATGTTAGTATTAGATCCGGTCTGAAGAAACGCAGATTCAAATAGAGAAGTGAGAAAGTTTGTATATGAATGCTATTTCTTACCCTTAACTGGTTTCTTTCAGGGTTTTATATGCTCCCTCACATTCCTATTGGGAGGTTAAAAGGAAGATGAGTAATAGGAAATAAATGATGTTAATAGAGTGTTTAGAGGTTTTAACTCTTATTTTCACATTCATTTTGATATAAATGTTCATATGCTCACATTTGTATGCATGTTCACATCTTTTGGTGATTTTTTGACCTCCAATTTTTGGTGGTTTCTGACTTCTACATATAGAGACCACTCAAATGGTTATATTTATGTTTATATATATATATATATATATATATATATGCTTATGGTGCACTTAAGATGTATTTGTATTTGTTCTAATGGGTTTTGTGCCCTACCTCATGATGTTTTAGTCTGCTAAGATTTCCTTGAGGCTATATTGCTATATTGATGTATATACATGTTTTGACATGTATTTTTATTTACCTATTCATGCACATTTTAAGTCTATATATTTTTATTCATGTATTTTCATCTATATATATTCATACTAGCAATATATTAGTTTTTGGCTTTTATATGTACATATATACATGCACATTTTGTATAAATTTTTCAAACAGTTGCCAAATGCATTTGTACAAATGGTTTTTAGATTTTTTAGATGCATCTTCTAATATATATGCTGTTATACTTGAGAATACTAGTGCGTATCTACTATTTTTGTTCTGTTGACTGATTGATTATCTGGGTTGACGTGTTAATTGACTAATTGTTTTATTCTGTTTTATAATTGATGATGATGAGTAGATTGATTGCTTTACCATTAGTATATATAAAAATGCCAAGGAAATGTGTATAGTAGATCTGAAGAAGTGTGTTTTGTTACACGCGAAAGCGCTCATCATTCTGTGTGAAATAAAAACTTTGGATTTTATCGTGGTGGTTTGCCTCTAATATATTTTCTAGATGCGAGCAAGATGGCAAGACTCTTTCTGCTTTAGGAGTCCATTTCTCCACCCCTTCCAGACCATATCCTAAGGGTCAAAAGGGTGGAAAGATGTGGTTCCGCAAATCACTAGGAGTCATGCCTGACGCAAGAGGTCAGTTTACCCCCAGAAGCAGAGGGAGTAACAACAACAGACGCCGCCCAAGAGGCAGAGGGTGTCCGCAGAATCAGGGTAGCAGAGAGTCTTTCTCTGACAGACCCTTCCAACATCCCTGAGGTGTTGCGCGACTGTCCACCTTCGGAGGCAGTAGGGGTAAGATTGTTGCTGTACCAAAAGCCTGGCTCTCCCTCACTTTAGACAAATGGGTACAGTCGGTTATATCTGAGGGTTACAAAATTCCCTTTATCAAAACCCCAACTCAACAAAAGGGGACCCTTCCAGACGTTCCACCCAGTCTAAGGGAACAAGCAGTGCTAGAAATATCAAAACTACTAGCAAAATGAGCTATACAGCCAGTCCCACCAGACCAACTAGGATCCGGAGTCTACTCAAAGTTCTTTTTGGTACCAAAAAAAACAGGGGACTGGAGACCGATATTACATCTCAGCAAACTAAACAAGTTTGTAAAAAGGACAATTTTCCGGATGGTCACGCTACAGTCCATTCTACCCTTTCTGGGCAAGGACAATTGGATGTGCTCCGTGGACCTTCAGGATGCGTACTATCACATCATAATTCACAGGCACTCCAGAAGGTTTCTCCGCTTTCGGCTGGGGGCCAGTCACTACCAGTTCAGAGCCCTGCCCTTTGGTCTCACTACAGCCCCCAGAGTGTTCACCAAATGTATGGCAGCAGTTACGGCTCACCTGAGGCATCAAGGATTCCAGGTGTTTCCATATCTGGACGACTGGCTCCTCACTGCCACCACCAGGCATCAACTTCTTCAAGCCAGAGATTACACCATTCACATTTGCAGAGGGCTAGGAATCTCTATAAATTTCAAAAAGTCTGCCTTGTCACCTTGTCAATCTATTACCTTTATAGACGCCAACTTGGACACCGTGCAGCTCTCAGCAAAGTTAACAGATCAAAGGATCTTAGATATTCAAAACCATGTCCATGTTCTGCTTCAGAGCGACAGAATTCAGGCCAGGTATGTCCTGAAAGTATTGGGGCTCGTGGCGGCCGCCATCACACTTCTTCCTCTTGCCTGCCTTTACATGTGTCTTCTACAGTGGATGCTTTTCGCCCAATGGTCTTTCCAACAACTCCCTATGCACCACAAGATCATGATAACTCCAATTTGCAAAAATCATATGTTTTGGTGGATATTGTCTCCTCAAGTCCATCAAGGCAGACCCTTTATTCCTCCCTCCCCAGTTGCCACGGTCACATCGGACGCCTCCCTGATCGGGTGGGGGGGTGGCATTTTCAGGGCAGGACAGTCCATGGCACATGGCAACCTTTCGAATGCCACCTGCACATAAATGTCCTGGAGATGAGAGCAGTGCTTTTGACGTTGCAAGCCCGCCACGAGACTCTTCCCCTGGGGACTATTGCAATCCAAATGGACAATATGTCCGTAGTGTGGTATATCAACAAGCAGGGCGGAACCAAGTCCTATCCCCTGTGTCGAGAAGCACTCAGACTTTGGCAATGGGCGATCTCTTCTCAGTGGTTTCTGATAGCAATGCATATCCCCGGGAAGTCCAACATCATAGCGGACAGGTTGAGCAGAGCTATTCTTATGCCACACAAGTGGTCTTTCAAACAATCTGTGACGGAAGAGATTTTTCAGAAGTGGGGCCTTCCTTGCTGCGATCTTTTTGCTACACCTCAAAACAGCAAATGCCCCGACTTCTTCACCCTCTTCCCCCTTCCAGGCCATTTTTCCAGAGACGCTCTAGTCCACGATTGGCCTTGGGGACTTCTTTACGCCTTTCCACCCCTTCCGTTAATATCACAGGTAATTCAGAAAGCAACCGCCTTGAGAGCCAAGATGATTCTCATTGCCCCTTATTGGTTTCGACAGATATGGTTTCCGTTCCTGCATCGTTATCTCTTGGAGCAGCCTTGACATCTGGATCCAGTGCCAGATCTTTTGGCCCATCAGTCGGGGCAGCTGCACCAATCCTTCCATTCTGTCAACCTCACTGCTTGGTTGCTCCACTTCCGTCCCTAGCCAGGCTTCCTATGATTTCAAATCCCGTCCGGGATATCATAGTAGCTTCCCTTAAATCTTCCTCCAGAAGGATCTACACTAGTAAATGGCAACGTTTTTCCATCTGGGCAAAGGCTTGAAATATAGATCCGTTCACTGCTCCAATTCACTTGGTCTTGGATTTCCTAGCTGAAATTTTTCATTCAGGATCTTCATCCTCCACAGTAAAAGTTCAGTTGGCAGCCATTTCATATTTTCACATATGCCTGTCGGACTGCAGTATCATGTCCGATAAGCTTTGCAAAGCATTCCTTAGAGGTGTCTTTTTACTAAGACCCTCGATCAAAGATCCTCCACCACAGTGGGATCTAAACTTAGTTTTAACATCTTTGATTCTACCTCCCTTTGAACCTGCGGCTTCCTGTTCATTGAAATTACTTTCCTGGAAAACACTCTTCCTGGTTGCTGTTACATCTGCTAGGAGAGTATCTGAACTTCATACCCTCTGCATTCGTCCTCCTTACATAGTCTTCCACAAAGACAGAGTTTCTCTAAGAACGAACCCCTCTTTCATACCCAAGGTGGCTTCGCAGACAAATTTAAATCAATCAATTGACCTCCCAGTTTTCTTCCCTAATTATTCGAACAGGGTGGAGCAAAAACTGCATTGTCTGGATGTCCATCGTCCGCTCCGATATTATTTGGACAGAACTAAACAAATCAGGAAGTCTGATAAACTCTTTTTATTTTATGCAGAAAATAGGAAAGGCCTTCCAGTATCCAAGGTAAACATGTCTAGGTGGCTGTCTTCTCTGATCACGTATACTTACCAACTCAGAGGTAAAGAATTGCCTTCTAGGCCAAGAGCCCATTCAACCAGGGCGCTAGCCACATCAACAGCTTTTCATGCTAGACTACCAATAGACACTATTAGTGCAGCAGCCACATGGGCTTCTCCTCATACCTTTGTCTCTCATTACAAATTGGACATGGCCTCCATAAACGGGGCAAATTTTGGTTCCACCGTTCTCAAGAGTCTGTTCCAATAAGCCACCCAGGATGAAGGTGCTAGGGACGTGGTCCCATCCAGCAAGAATGAAGGCGAGATTGACAACTTAACATTGAGAAGTTATGTACCTACCATAACGTTCCATGTTGGTTGTCTTCTCTCGCCTTTTTTTTTGTGTCCCACCCACCATCCCCCCCTAGCCTGGACAGACAGAGAAGATTTCCCCTTCTTTGAAGGGTCCTGCTCTTGCACTTTCAGCCAAATACCTTGTCCTAGGGTAACTACAGCTTAGATAGCGATCCTTTCGGGGTTACCCTTTCTCCTCCTCCTCTCCAGTTGGAGGACTATATTGCCTAATGTTTCAGCTACCAAACGAGATCTGGGTAGTTATCGCCTAGCATCATGGGATATAGGGTTGCCTCGAGCCGGTAAAATTAGCTCTCGAACTTTAGTAAGTGGCCGAGTCGGAGCCGAGGTTCGGCTCCGAACCCATCCAGCAAGAAAGAAGGCGAGAGAAGACAACTAACATGGAACGTGTTATGGTAGGTACATAACTTCTCATTGTGTATTTTGATTCCTAATTACACTGTATTTGTAATTCATTGCCTGAGGGCTTTAAAATCCAAAGAATTTCAAAATTTGAAACTTTGTTGGTTGCAAGGGTTTTGGATTAGATATTGGTTACCTGTATTATGATTATTACACTATAAACTTGTCATGTAAAGATGACAGTGTCCTGGAGTGTAGCTTTTCCTGCCAGTATTTTATGGCTACTATTGGAACTTTCTTTTCTATTTAAAAATTCTTTGGAAAAAAAGAAAACTGAAGTAGTTGTTCAACAAACATTTATGCACATTATTACCAGCAAAATACAGTATTATAAATGTTTTACTGGGTATTAATGAATCCAGGTTGCCTTCTGTGTGGAGTCTGCATGTCCTCCCCCCGGTCGAGTGACGTTAAAGACATGCAGGTAGATAAGAGTGTGAATGGGAGTGCCTTTGTTGAAGGTTGGGCGTCAGGCTGGCAACTCGGCACCATAAAAATCCACTGCCAATCATGAGCGGACCTGAGTTCCGCTGTGGCAACCCCTAACCGGGAAAAGCCGAAAGTCTTTAATGAATCCAGGTAGGAACATGGTACTACATGCCATTAGACTTGCTTTGTCAAAGTGATTTTTGCTGCATTTTTTTCTGTGGTGGGCAGCTTTTGATCAGAGTTGACATGTCTTTTCCATGTCTGTGATGGGTTCTGGAGTATATTTTTTATTCCCACATTGCAAAGACATGGTAACCTCTGTCTTGCAAAGAAGTAATATTTTATTCAGGTATTGCTGTCTCAAGAAGTCCATTTCAGCTGTGGAAGGTTAGGGGGGTGTGTGCTCTATGATTACAAATAAGGAAATTACCTTACTGCTGAGGCATTTCATGGGAGACTTGTGTATTGTGCCATTATTACTGCATGAGTTAGTGTAGCATTTCTCTGAGGTTCCTGACACCAGTACCCAAAAATATACACCAAGCTGTACTTTCCAAGCAAGAGTTATGAGAGTTTGTATGAGTTGTAACATGTCAGTAGTCATGTAAGTAAACAGATTCCACAGGTTGTTAAAAGAACGTGTCAGTTGTTGCAAGAGTGTCTACAGATTCACATACTGTATAGCCTTGTGGTGCCTGTTATTAGGATTTACTTACTATTTAGCTTTGTGATGCCTGTTATTTTTTGTCCACCAAGAGAAGTGTCTTGAGATGACAGTTCATTTCCAGATTTGTTGAAGTAGGGGTTATAAGCACATTGGGAAAATGTTTGCAAATACCCAGAGGATGTTCTTCGTGTTTCACATTGCAGTCATCACACTTGCATTATCTGCCAGTAGGTAGCCCTAAGTCAGCCCAAATACCAGAGACTTAGTATTTTTGCATCGGTTGCTGTCGCTTCAGGACTGTCGTCAAGACGTCAGGGGTATAAAACCCAGGCAGCTGATGCCATTACATCAGTCCTCCTTGCAGAGGAGCCAGAAGCAGCTTGCATGAGTGCCGGTCGGCTGCTACCTGAGTTTTCGTATCTGAATTGAATCATCCTGAAGTCTTCTAAAGCTAAGTACCCTGTTGGGGATCCTTTTTTCTTGCTCTAACAGATGTCAGAAAAAGTTAACAATTGTCTCGCCTGTGGAAAGCAAATACCACACAGAGATTTCCATTCTTACGGTGTCACCTGTTTAGGCCCAGACCACGATGTACATCGCTGTTGGTTTTTTTGCTTTGTTCAACGCCTGAATTATTCGTTGTCGGGACCTTATTGTAGTTGAATATTTTTGTTCTCTATCTCCGTATTGCGAAATTGCTTCGGTAAGCCATCCATCTTCCAATCTTCCAAAGAAATGTAAGGATAAAGACAGAGACCGCACAGGTCCAAAACTGCCAACAGCGCTTCCGTTAAGCTAGTCACCAGTTTGCCGGTACTCAGTGAGGCCCTTTCGCAGCCCCTGATGCCCGCTTTGATGGATTTGCAGGCTGCTGCCAAGACCCGTTCGGAGTCTGGTATGCCACAAGACTCTTCTTTGACTTCGGAACCTGCGGATGTCTCTACGTTGGATGGGTCTGGAGCCACTGAACAGGCATTGGCTTCCGAGGAAGTTCTTTGCATTACTGATATCCGATACAAACTGATGACTTTTGCATCTTCATTTCTTTCTAAAAGTACAGAGTTTCTAAGGCCAAACTCAAGCGCTTGCTTTTTTTGCCACAATCTTAAATGCTTAGAGTGGCAGAAGACCTGATCATGCTGATTTGGGGAAGCCAGCCTTCCCTTGCTGAGAGAGACCTGTCCCCAGCAGCTTTAACTGACAAAGAGTCCGACTCTGATGTTTCTGAATATGAAGACATGCCTTTATCTGCCTAGGAGGATTCAGATGCAGAGGAATCCTTTGCTTCTGCTTCCCCTCCAGAGGATTTTTCGTTTGCTGAAACCCTGCATACTTTGGGAGAGCATTTCCACTGGGAATGCCAGGATTATCCTTAGTCCAAAAAGGGACTCAGTGAATTTTTAGATTTACCACAGCACAGACCGTTCGCTATCCCTCCTGTTTTGGATGTTGTGGATGATGTCTTTATGGAATCCAGTCTAACTCCTGATACTTAATCCCTGGTACTTGACCCCTGCTCCAAGGAAACCAGACAGGTACTATAGAGTCCCTGGCTCTCACAAATTTCTTTTCCAAAATCCTACTGCTGACCCAGAGGTCATCTCTCAAGGGCCTAAAGGAATAAAAGCAACTATAGCTAGGAATCCCACCCCTTCCAACAGGAATTCCCGAGTTTTAGACAGATGGGGTAAAAAAGTATACACCTCTGCAACTCTCGCCATTAGAGCATTGAATTGCCAGTTCCACATGCTGAAATACCAGCAACTTACTATGGAACTTAAGCAAAAATTATCTACCTTCCCTGACTGTACAGAAAATAAAGAATTACAGGAGCTTATGCATTCTGCAAGTCAGTAAGCTTACGCCGCAATGTGGGTTTGACACCCTAGAAGCATCTTGCAGGGCAGCAGTCACAGGTTCTGTACTTAGAAAGCATGCTTGGCTTAAGGAGCTGACCTTGGCAGACCATGTCAAATCAAAATTACTGGACACTTCTTTGAACAAGGAAAATCTGTTTGGCACCACAGCAGAAGAGCTTTTAAAAAGATGGAAGAAAAGGCCAAGTCTTTGCAGACAAAGATTTGTTTGCAAGTGCAGCCTTCAAGATTCAGTAGGCATTGCCCCTCGAAACATTGGTCCTTTACAGCTCCCTTAAGGCCATCTCAAACTAGACCTAGGGGAAACGGACCCCTCCAGGTTACAGTCTCAGGGTATGCAGAGCTCTAAGCAATGAGTACCTTATCTTCTAAAACAGGGAGTGCTAAGCCACTCCCTTAGGGAAAGAATAAACAATGATGTCTCAACTCCACTCCTAATCTCTGCTCATTTGGTCGTGCCCCTAGGAGGAAAACTTGCCCATCATGCAAAAAAACTGGACCTCCATCACCAACGATAGATAGGTCCTCAACATAGTATCCCAGGGGTACAAATTTTATTTCCACACACTGCCAAACCCTAAGAAGGTTCCCAGACCTTTCTCCAAACCAGTGGGCAGAGGCACAAAACCAAGTTCAGCCCCTGCTCTCCATAAAGGCAACTGAACAGGTAGGTCAAGGGTTTTATTCAACTTTTCCTGGTACCCAGTAAAGAGGGCACATGGTGCTTTACTTCTCAACTGTACAGATTTTCACAGAATGTCTAGATTTTTGCCTCGTATTTTTGGCCTGTTCCTCTTTTTTCCTGGCAAATCACTGGGATGATCTCAGGATTGTAGTCACTAAATAATGACATATATTTGAGTTTCATATTTCACATCCTTCAGAAAATGTATATATAAAAACAAATCCTGTTACTGTAGCAGCTTCCTAAGTTTATAAGAGCAATATTTAAAATATGTCCATTTGTACCCCTATTTTGTCAAGCTTTGTCCATATTTTGTGCATTGAGGTTGAGAGGTATGCGCTGGTGCCCAATCTTAGATCTATCCATTCTAAACGCCTTCCTGGTGGTATCAGAATTCAGAATGCTCACCCTACAGCAGCTTCTCCCTGTGCTGTCCAAAGATGCCTGGTTAGCCACCCTAGACTCAAAGGAAGCCTTATCTGCACATCCCTGTCAAGGACTCATACAGGAAATATCTTTGTTTCCGGGCAGGATCTATGCATTATCAGTTCTCTGCATTTCCCTTTGGCTTATCCACTGCTCCCAGAGTCTTCACAAAATGCCTGGCTACAGCCATTGCCTATTGAAGACAGAGAAAGATTTAAATATACCCCTACTTGGACGATTGCCTGATTCAGGCAGACAGTCAGGAAAAGCTGTTGCACCACCTGACATTTGTAAAGGACCTTCTAACTTCCCTGGATTACACTGTCAACGCAAAGAAATCAAAACTAGTCCCCAGTCAAAAGATTGTATCCCTGGGTGCAAGCTTGGACACAGTATTCCAGATGGGCATTCCTTACTCCAGAAAAACAAAGCCTGTCGGATAGCCTACTTCACTCAAATGGTCACCAGAACCCAACTATCTGCAAGGAAAATCCAGCTGGCTCTAGGCTTCATTGCCTCCTGCATTCTACTAATTCCGTATGCCAGACTGCATATGAGGAAACTTCAGTGGTACTAAGTCTTTGGTGCCAGCATTCTCAGGACCTGGAAACTATCACACCTTGTCCTAGGACAGGGTTTCTTTGGTGGATAGCAGCATGCATCCACAAGAGACTTCCCTTTACATACCCCCACCCCGCCCTGACCCTAACCACAGATGCAGCAGACTATGCTGAGGGGGGGCATTTCTGCATGTCTGGACGGCAGGTGCATTCAAGGCCACTGGACCCCAAACCAAATTAATCTGCACATCAAAAAGAGATGCTAGCTGTTCAGCATGCTCTAATAGCTTTCAGATCCCTACTCTCACAAGGGCTCCTTCTAATGAAAACCAGCACCACCACAGTGATGTACATCAACAAGCAGGGGGGAACCCACTCTTACCCAGTATGCAGGTTAGCCATGACCCTCTGGAACATGGCCTTGGCTATGCATATTCACCTGCAAGCTCAATTCCTGCCAGGCAAACAGAACTGTCTGGCAGACGACTTCAGCAGAAATCTCCTACACCCTCATGAGTGGCAATTAGACCTCAACACCTTCAGCCTTCTAACCTAGAAATGGAGTACCTCGATGGTGGACCTATTTGCCTCCCTCTGCAATCACCAGCTCAGCAAATTCTGCACCAGGGTACCTCACAGCATGGCCTGGAAAGTGGATGCCCTATCTTTCAAGTGGGTAAACCTTTCTAGCTATGCATATGTTCATCGTGCATACAGCTGCAGTCATAACAGATGGGTTATCCTGCCATCAGGCGGGTCCTCGGTCGGCCTAATTCCAAAATCGAGGTCCAGCGTCGGTTGTCGTCGCTTCTTTCCCTGACGTCAGTGCGGCAGGGATATAAGAGAGCCAGCCGACGCCATCTTCTTCAGTCTTTCTTGCCGCGCGGTGCCCAAAGCAGAAGCAGTTCGCAAGTGCCGGTCGGCCAGCTCCTGAGATTTACGAAAATATTTCAGCCGAAATCTTCTTGAAAGCTAAGTACCCCGTTGGGGAAACTTTTCTTGCCTCAGACCGATGTCAGACAAAGTTAATAATTGCATTTCATGTGGGAAGCAAATACCGCATAAGGATTTCCACTTTTTCTGTATTCCTTGCTTAGGCCCAGACCACGACGTCTCAGCCTGCTGTTTTTGTGCTAGATTCAACAAATGCACTATTAAGCGTCGGGCGGAGTTCGCCCATCACTATTTTGGTAAAAAATTTAATTATATTATGTCGTCTGATACTCCAACTCCAGTTTTGGGTAAAAGACGCAAGGATAAGGACCGACATACGAGGTCCGTGACTTCTACTGACACCACGCTAAGGCCGACTACCGGTTCTCCGGTTCTCAGCGAGGCCCCTACGCAGCCCCTGACTACCAATGACACTTTACCGGTGTCTTCTGTGCCCGAGGTTGCAGGCTCCTCGGCCCCCACTCCGACTACAGATACCGACGCCACTTTTGGCGGGGAAACCCAGAGTTTAGACAGGCCTGCCATTTCTTAAGGTGTCTTCAGGCCTTCCTCCCTTTCTATTAAGGCTTTCACAAAATCTAAAGCAGCCATGAAAACTAAAAAACAAGGACCACAGACCCCTTTTCAAGGTCCCATGCCTAAAAAACAGATGCTCAAACTGGCTGAGGATTTGATTACTCTTATCAGGGGTTCTCAACCTTCCTCGGACAAAAGGCCCAGATTAGAGGAAGACTACCCTTCCTCAGATCAAGCCTCTATTACCTCAGAACATTCTGAGGACCAGGAATATACATATTCTCCTTTTGAAGACTCTGCAGAGGAGTCTATCCCCCCCCCCCCCCCCGAGGACTACTCTTTTGGGGAAACCCTACATACTCTGAGGGAACACTTTCACTGGGAAGGCCAAGATTACTCAAATTCCAAGAAGAGGCTCAGGGATTTTCTCTTGCTCCCCCAGCATAGGCCTCTGGCTATCCCTCCTGTCTTAGATATATTAGATGTGTACACAGAAGCCAGCCTCAACCCAGATTCTTTACCTCCGGCTCCTGTTAAACCTGACTGGTATTACCGGGTTCCAGATTTACACCAGTTCCTATACAAAAGCCATACTGCTAACCCAGAAACTATTTCACAGGGTCCCAAGGGAATTAAGGCCTCTACTGCTAAAAACCCATTACCTTCAGAGAGAGATTCCAGAGCTTTAGAAAGGTGGGGGAGAAAGGTGTACACCTCTGCCACTTTAACCATGAGGGCATTAAACTGTCAGTTCCATATGTTAAAGTATCAGCAGTTTTTATTATCTGAATTGAAAAGCAAAATGACACAACCTGAGCAACCAGATTTAAGAGTTGCAGGATTTGTTGCATAGTGCAGAGCAAGTGGGTAAACATACCTTGCAGTGTGGTTTTGATGCTTTAGAGGCCTCATGTAGAGCTGCTGTTACAGGGTCTGTCATATGTAGACATGCTTGGCTCAAAGAATAAGCCTTACCAGATCATGTCAAAGCTAAATTACTAGATGCACCTCTTCAAAAAGATGTATTGTTTGGTGTTAAAGTTGAAGAAGTACTAAAGAAAATGGAGGAAAAGGCGAGATCAATGCAAACAGTGAAAGATTTCCTGCAGGTACAACCTCCACGTTTCAGCAGAAACTGGCCTTCAAAAAATTGGTCCTTTCCAGCCATGGACAGACCTCAGAGGCAGATACAGGCGCCCGAGAGGTAGAGGGCAATCTCAAGGATCATTCAGAGCCAGGCAATGGCAAGCACCAACCCCAAGAGGTGGAGAAGATAGATCACAGTCATTCAGAAAGCAGACACAATGACTTTCCCCTTTGCCTGCCAAGCAAAGCTTTAATGGCAGCACCTTTAGGCGGAAAACTGGCATTATTCTCAAAAAATTGGCATATTGTCACAAAAGACAAATGGATCCTGGACATTATAGACAGAGGCTACAGATTCCACTTTCATACCCTTCCAAAAATGAGAGGCATGCCAAACCTGCCACAAAATCAAAGGGCAGAGGCACAAAAACAAATTTCAGCTCTCATGGACATGAAAGCTATTCAAGAGGTGCCTGCAAAAGAACAAGGTCAAGGGTATTATTCCAGACTATTCCTGGTACCAAGGAAGGACAAAGATTGGAGACCTATTTTAGATCTATCCATCCTAAACACATATTTACAGGTACCAAAATTCAAGATGCTCACATTACAGCAGCTTCTTCCCATGCTGGGCAAGGAGTCTTGGCTGGTAACATTGGACCTCAAGGAGGCATACCTGCATGTCCCTATCAGACAAGATTGCAGAAGATACCTCAGATTTCTTGCAGGTTCAACCCATTATCAATTCTCTGCATTGCACTTTGGCTTATCTACTGCGCCCAGAGTGTTTACGAAATGCCTGGCATCAGTAATTGCCTTCTGTAGACTTCAAGGAATACAAATATACCCATATCTGGATGACTGCCTGATCCAAGCGGACAGCAAGGACATACTTCTGAAACACCTGGCGTTTGTAATAAGACTGTTGAACTTTCTGGGATACACAGTCAACAAAAAGAAATCAAAACTAATACCCTCTCAAACAATAATTTTCCTGGTTGCCAGCTTGAATACAAACACCCAGATGGCTTACCTCACGCCAGACAAACAAGGGCAACTATCTCAATAATTCAGCAAAATGGCAACCTTCACCAGGCTGACTGCAAGGAAAGTCCTGCAGGCTCTGGGATTCATGGCATCTTGCATCCTGCTGGTCCCATGTGCAAAGCTGCATATGAGGAAACTTCAATGGTACCTAAAAAACTTATGGTCTCAACACAGCCACAGTTTGGAAACAATTATACCACTCATTCCATGTCTTCAAAAGGAATTTCTGTGGTGGACTCAAGCATGCCAAAGAAACAAAGGTCTCCCTTTCCGCATACCTCAAGCAAATCAAATCATCACAACAGACGCCTCGGACTACGCCTGGGGGGCACACATGAAAGATCAGTGCATTCAGGGAAAATGGTCCCAAAAAGAGAAGCACCTACACATCAACCAAAAGGAAATGCTAGCAGTGCAAAATGCTATTATGGCCTTCAAAAACCTTCTGCATCCAGGCCAGCTATTGATAAGGACAGACAACACCACAGTGATGTGGTACATAAACAGGGGGGAACTCATTCATACCCCCTGTGCAGACTAGCCATGACCCTTTGGAACACAGCTCTGGAATTGCAAATCCAACTTCAGGCACAATTCCTGCCAGGGAAGGAAAACACACTGGCAGACAGCATAAGCAGAAATATGACAGATCCACACGAATGGAAGTTGCATCCTCAAGTTTTCGCAAAGATAACTCAGGCATGGGGACAGCCAGACATAGATCTGTTTGCTACCCACAGAAATTACCAACTGGAAAATTTTGCTCAAGGACCCATCATCCACAGGCCTGGAAAGTGGACGCACTTTCCTTCAATTGGACAACATTGACATTCTTTGCCTTTCCGCCTCTCCCTCTGCTGCCCAAAGTTCTACTAAAAGCCAGAGCAGAGAGGCCGAAAATGATTCTCATTGCTCCAGACTGGCCAAGACAACACTGGTATCCACTCCTGAAGAGCCTGACGCATTTCCCACCATGGATCCTACCTCTAGTGCCTCTTCTGTTGTCCCAGCACACCTTCAAAACTATTCACAGCCAGCTCAAAACCCTAAATCTAGCCGCATGGAGAATCCCTTGATTTCACAACAGACCCTCCTCTCCAAGGAGGTGCAGGATGTCATCTTGGAGGCCAGAAGACCTTCTACTAGAAAAGCCTACTCCGACAAATAGAAACAGTTTTGTGCCTGGAGTCAGAAAAAGGGCCAGAATCCTTGGGTAATAAATATACCTCAAATATTACAGTACCTAGCTGAGATGTTAAACATTGGACTTTCCTTCTCCTCCATCAAAATCCATGCTTCAGCCATTTCTGCACATTACAACACAGATCCTCCTTTATTCTCTCATCCTCTCTTAAGACAGTTCCTCAGAGGGGCTAAGAATATAAAACCCCCAAGGAAACCACCAGTCCCTGCTTCGGACCTCAACTTCATATTGGAAAAACTGACCCTTCCTCCATTTGAGCCAGCTGCTTCAACAGAGCTACAATAGTTGTCATGGAAAACAGCCTTCCTTCTGGCTATCACCTCAGCACGCAGGGTTTCGGAACTGCAGGCCCTCATGGCTGTGCAACCTTTCATCATTTTTCATCAGGACAGAGTTTCCTTACGAACCAACCCTACCTTTATGCCAGAGGTAGTATCCAATGTAGCCTTGAATCAGACTATCCACTTACCTACCTTTTACTCTAACCCACAAAACAAAGGGGAAAGACTACTGCATTCCTTGGACATTCACAGACAACTACGTTATTATTTGGACAGGACAAAGCCATTCAGGAAATCCGAGCAACTCTGTGTCCTATGCTACAGGTGCTCAAGGAAAGACTATCTCCAGACAATCTCAAAATGGATAGCCCACTGCATACGCTTTTGTTACTCATTGCATGGTAAAGCTGTGCCTTCAAGCATCAGGTCCCACTCCACAAGGGCCACAACTACCTCTGCAGCTTTCCTCAGGGGGGTTCCTACCAAGGACATTTTGGAAGCAGCCACTTGGAGTTCAGTGCACACTTTCTCCAAACACTATCACCTTCCACTTTACTCAAAATCTAGAGCGGGATTTGCCACAGCTGTCTTGCAGGGCATTCTTGCTCCTCCTAGTTCCACTTAGTGCTTGCCACCCCTACTTAGCTTTGGGATTCTACCCATCTGTTATGACTGCAGCTGTATACACGATGAACATAGTACAGTTTTGTACCTACCATAAATGTAGATGTTTGAGTGCTCATACAGCTGCAGTCCAGGTTTCCCTCACTCCATCCCCTCTTAGGACAGGCCTTATGACAAACATCTTCTCATACAACCTTTTTGGGGTATTCTTTTATGGTGTATTTGCTTGCATCTACTGTTTTATGATTATTCTATATTGCATGATTACCTAAGTTTATGTTTTGCCTTCCTTCTGGGGGCACCTGACATCTGGGGCAAGAAAAACTGAAGAAGATGGCGTCGGCTGGCTCTCTCATACCCCTGCCGCACTGACGTCAGGGAAAGAAGCGACGACAACCGACGCCGGACCTAGACTTTGGAATTCGGCCGACCGAGGACCCGCCTGACGGCAGGATAACCCATCTGTTATGATTGCAGTTGTATAAGCACTCGAACATCTACATTTATGGTAGGTACAAAACTGTACTTTCTCCCTCTGCCTCCTCTTACAAGAGTACTAAAGATTAGACAGGAAAGACCAAGGGCAATCCTGATTGCCCCAGACTGGCTACACCAACACTAGTTCCCACTACTGCGCAGTCGGTCACTTGTGCCACCATGGCACCTACCCCAGATCCCAACCCTCCTCACTCAGCAGGAGGGACAGATCTTGCGTCTGCAACTCCAAACTCCAAACCCTGAACCTTGCAGCCTGGCTTATTCCTTGAATTCTCCTCCAATAGCTAGTCTTAGCAAGCAGGTGCTGGACATCATTCGTGAATCCAGAAGACCCAGTACAAGGAAATCCTATGCTGATAAGTGGAAAAGGTATTGTTCCTGGATTCACTCTAAAGGAGTGGACGCAGCACAGCCCTCCTTACCTCTCATCCTGGATTACTTAGCAGACCTACTCCACAAAGGCCTATCCTTCCATTAAGATGCATTCCTCTGCCATCTCTGCTCATTACCGAACTGAGCCACCTTTCTTCTCTCACCCTATCATCAAACAGTTCCCTGATAGCCTAACATTTGGCCAGTATTCCAATGCTTTCCGATCTTGTATTGTACTGTATGTCACATGTATGCCCCCTTGTACAAGATGGAGAGCATAAAGGTGACATGTGGACTCAATTACGCAGAACTTCCTTGCCTCCTGTCTGATCATCATCATTGCTCGTTTGAACACCAGGTGCTGTGCTGAATACCTAGCAGTCAAATAAGTGGTCCATTGGGGTCTTCCTTTTTACTGTTGGATTCTCCTAAATGTTCTGCAGTACCTCCTGTTTTGGCTGTTGGGAAAAAATTGCTGTTGTGTGTTTGGCATTCAGTACTTTCGACTTTGTGTTCGATAAGAGTGTTCTCTCTTTTTATCATTCCTTGTAATATAGACCCCCTATGTGTGACATATACTGCACATACAAGATCTAAAGGTTTTGGTGTATTGGCTGGATGGTGGGCTATCTGTGGCAGGAGATCCGTAAGGTGAAGAATACTGCAAAAGTGAAGAGAAGAACCTTTACTGTTATGAAAAGCTTTTACACAATTTATTTTTTATTTGTTTGTTTATGTATGTTTCTATTGCAAACCTCTAAATAGAATGCTTTTAAGAACTGGACTTGTTTCAGTCACAACACAGGCAATTAGCTCAGCAGTTCATTTACCATAAGAGGTATAAACTAATAAATTTAAACAGTAAAAAAATATGTGCACTTAGAATTAGAGCAAAAGGAAAGCCATCATGCTGATGAAGAGGAGATGATGATTAAAATTATCACCCCAATGTATGCCATAGTAAACAAATTTACATCCGGAGTGTCTAGGAGCCGTAGTTCTCCAGTCGGCTCTGTGTGGGAGTCTCTGACCAGAGTCTCTTTGGTTCCGAGTTTGCCCCTCGCTGTGTCGGTGCGGGTGAGCTCGGCTCCTACATTGACCTCTGAGCTGATCTCCTTGGGGCCAGGGATTTCTTCTGCTTCTTCGGAATGTGAGGTGTCCTTGGAACCTGGTGGATCGGCTTTTGAGGTGATGAGGAGTGTGCTGTCCCCTCCTACTGCTCTACTCAGGGTTACTGGCATTTTCCCTCTTGGGCACCGGCATCTGCTTCGGCACTATCCCATTCACAGGACAGCAGAGATTCAGGGCCTCAGGAAGCCCCATTGCGCGAGCCCCACTCTTCTGAGACCTCCCAAGACTACCTGTCTGAGGAACACCTATAGACTCCCCTGATGATTCCATCACTTGACACTGACCTTGCAAAAGCAGACTGGTCCCCCTCAGTCATCCTCTGAAGATATCTCTTTGTCAGATATCCTAGAGATCTTAAAACAGAGACGCGGCTGGAAACCCATTAACCCTTCTGATGAGGGGTCCATGTACTTTTCGGATCTCAACCTTCAGCCTCCTGGGTTTCTCTACCTTTCGATGAGCTTATGGATTTGGTTAGTCGAAAGGCATGGGATTCACCAGACACTATGGAGCCAGTCCCTCAGAGGCCAAATAAGTTCCTGTCAGCTCCTTTGGATAAGGATTTTCTCTCAAAATATGTACTTGTAGATGGTATGGTAGTGGCAGCCACCAAGAAGGAACTCAGAGACATCCTCATCTGTCCATCCGCCGAATAAGGATTCTCAAATGATAGATACGAGAAGTCTGTTTTTTCGTCAGCGACTTTTACATTAAGATCGCTGTACTATCGCTCACATTTTACAAGACTTCAAACAGATGATCTGAAGGAGTTAGGAGATTCTCTACAAGGTTCATTAGCTGTGGGGGTCTCGGAAAAAGTGACCTCTCAGCTGTCCACCTTAAATTCCATAGTCAACTCCAACATGAAACTGAGCTTCTATGCAGCCAATGGAGCGAGTAGAGCTGCGGGTTTAGGAGTTTACCTTAGGAGACACTCCTGGATGGATTTGTGCAGTTTTGCGGAACCTTTCAAGTCTACTTTTGCCAACGCCCCTTTTGATGGCTCCTCACTCTGACACATTGTGAGCAGGAAGGGAAAACTTTCTCTGCCATTGGAGTACGTTTTTCCATACTTTCAAGACCTTATCCTATGGCCAGAAGAGTGGAAAGCTGTGGTTCAAAAGATCTCGGGCAGTTTTTCAAGACACACGAGGTGAACCCTTCCTCAGGGGCAGAGGGGGGAGGCAGCAATGGTAGACATCCACATGGCAGGGGTGTCTGCAAAACCAGGGCAATCATGATTCCTTTCGTGGGCGACCCTATCAGCGCTCCTGAAAGGAGGCCCACCTGCTCTTCTCTGGAGGAATTCGGGGGGGGGGTGGGATTAACTTTGTATCCAGAAGCCTGGCGAAATATCACAAGAGACAAAGTGCATACACCGTATAATATCCAGAGGTTATTAGATTCCCTTTTGCCAGCCCATTCCACAGATCAGAAGAATCCCAGATATACCACCCAGTCAGAGGGAGCATGCAACCATAGCAATTCAGGAGTTGCTAAACACAAATGTCATCCAAGTAGTCCCCGCAGACCAAATAGGATTCAGAACTTACTCCAGATTCTTTTTAGTACCAAAAAGAACAGGGGACTGGAGACCCATTTTGGATCTCAGCAAGTTAAACGAATCTCTAAAGAAGTCTTAAGTTTCTAATGGTGACACTGCAGTCAGTTCTTCCCTTTTTAGGGAAAGACGATTGGATGTACTCAATAGACCTCCAAGATGCATACTACCATATAAAGATGGACAGAGCAACCAGTCATCTACGCGTCTGGCTGGGAGACGGTCATCATCAGTTTTGAGCTCTGCCCTTTGGTATCACTAAAGCCCCCAGAGTGTTCAAATGCATGGCACTAGTAACGACTCACCTGAGACGCCTGGGATTCCAAGTGTTTCCATACCTGGACGACAGGTTCCTAACTGCCACCACCAAGCATCTTCTTCTACAGGCCAGGGACACTACACTGGAACTTTGTGCTCAGTTAGGCATAACAGTGAATTTTCAAAAATCTGCCTTGTTGCATTGTCAATGTATTATATTCATCGGCGCAGAGCTAGACACCATTTCCATGATGGCTCACCTTCTGCCTGACGGATTCTTTATCCTCAGACAGCAAATAGTTGACCACCTTCCCAGGAGCAAGGTAAAAGGAAAAGTAGTATGGCATCAACCATTACTGTGAGTCCCTCTAGCCATGATGCACATGAGAATCCTTTATTTGCTTCTGTTTGTGCAGTGATCTGTACAAGAACTTCCTATGTACCATCAGATAAGGATGACAGATTCATGCAAGAGAGATCTCCTTTGGTGGCTTCAGTCCGATCATGTGACCATCGGAAGACCCATTGTTCCACAACAACCTGTTGCTACTGTGACCACAGACTCTTCTCAGATAGGGTGGGGGAGAGAACAGTCCAAGACAACATGGCAAGAGCACGAGGGTCAGTTGCACATCAGTGTTTAGAGATGAGAGCTGTGCTTCTGGCATTGCAAGCACTTCAGGACACTCTTCCACTAGGAACGATTGCAGTCCAGTCAAACAACGTGTGGGTAGTCTGGTACATAAACAAGGAGGAACCAGATCATACCTGTTTGTCGAGAGGTGCTGAGAGTATGGCAATGGACAGTCTCTTCCCAATGTTTTCTGGTAGCAATGCACATCCTGGGGAAATCCACTGTGATAGCCGACAAGCTCAGCAAGGTGATTTTGATGCCTCACGAGTGGTCTCTGAAACAGAGCAATACTGGACAGGATTTTCCGAACTTCGGGCCAGCCTTGCTGCGACCTGTTTGCAATCCCCCTGAATACCAAATGCAGTAGGTACTTTGCCCTAATCCCCCCAGTGGGGGAGACACCGAGAGACGCACTCCTCCACGATTGGCCCTCGGGACTACTGTATGCCTTCCCTCCCTTTCTAATTCCAAAATTCTAAAGCATTCAACATGGTCCCATACAAACAACTCATCTGTTTTCAATAACCTATCCTTCTCTCAATCAGTCACCAAATGATTTCAGAGTTGCATGTCTGACCGCCAGCAGTCCGTTGTATGGCAGAAAGACATATCTCTCCAACTACCTGTCTCTGTTTGTGTTCCCCAAGGATCCATCCTTGGACTCCTACTCTTCTCTGTTTTCACCAATAATCTAGCTTCTGCCACCAAACATGGCACACTCATAAAATATGCAGTTGACTCGAACATCATCTGCTCAGCTCATTTCCTACCTGAACTGCAAAAGGTCTCACAGGATGCATTTTCCTCTGCTGAAACTTGGTTATCCGATGCCCAGGTAATACTCAACCCAAACAAAGCTAAACTCATCTTCCAACCCACCAAACATACTCAAAACAACTCTCACTTTAGCATCACAGCAAAAGACCACACCGCTGTCCACCCAACGGATCACACCAAATTGCTAGGAGTTGAAATAGACAATCTCAAATTTGACATTCACATATCCATGACCATAAAGAAAGTCTACAAAAACCCAGGAGCCTTATACAGAAATAAGCAACTCACCAAAGCAGCACGGATTTCATTTGCAAATTCCCACTTTATCTCCACCCTACTTTATGCCTCTCCAATATATACCAACCTAAGGCAATACAATCTAAATAAACTTGAGACCTGCTACAACAAAATCGCCAAATTCGCCACTGGGGCATCCTAACATAGTCACCACTATCTCTCACTTGCTGAACTGAGCTGGCTAGAACTCGCTCACCTCCTTCAATGGTATCAACTCGCACTCTCTCACAAACTAGCAAACCATCCACTAAAAGTCCCATCCCTCCAGAATCTACTCCAACCCTATCTCACCACCAGACCACTACGGTCCAGCAACAAAAATCGCTTACAGGTTACTAGAGCCAATAACTCTGCTGGAAAAGCACTATTCTCCAGCGCTATAGCCAAATTATGGAACAACCTCCACCCCCACCCCCACAATAACCTATGTACCATCATGCACCCACTTCAGAGGTTTACTAAAAGTGCACCTAAAAACATGCTGGCTTTGCCCTTGTTAACTCCCCCTTCTAATTTTGTCCATTCCATCTACCCTCTACCGCTCTTCCTCCCCACTAACTACCTTTGATTACAGCATATGCCTAGTTACTTATTATACACCAGTAATTTCTTATTGTAACAATTGTTAATGACTGCTATTTACTTCGCAGATGACAAAAGATTCTAGTTGTCTACTAAATGTACTATGTTATTCATCTGTAACTGTAATATTTTAATTGATATGTTCTTCATCTATAACTATGTCTGTAATATTTTAATTGTGGAGCTTTTCTCCCCGGGCCTCCGCTGAAAATGGACCTGCATCCAGTCGGACTTTCCCAGTCAACAAATGTAAATAAATTAATTCAAAAAGCCAAGGTCTTGGGAATCAGGCTAATTCTCATTGCTCCATATTGGCCTAGTCAGATTTGGTTCCGCTTCCTCTGGCCTCATCTTCAGGAAAAGCTATGGGCTCTGGACCGAGTTCCAGACCTTCTGACTCGTATGCCAGGTGCGTTTCATCCTTTTCTCCAGACCCTCAGTTTGACAGCTTGGCTGCTCCACTTCCAAACCTAGTAAGGCTTCAGAGTTTAATTTCCAGTTATCACATCGGTGAATGCACTCCAAATCTCATGTCACACAGGCTGTGTAAAGCATTTTTAAAAGTAACTTCTTTGTTGAGACCTCCCATAAAGGAACCTTGGGACCTAAATTTCATTCTTACTTGCCTAACTTTACTTCCCTTTGAGCCTGTTTCTTCATGAGATCTAAAGTTTCTCTCTTGGAAGACCATCTTGTTAGTGGCCATTACATCTGCACGAAGAGTCTCTGAGTTGCAAGCTCCATCAATTAAGCCACCATACCTAATCTTTCATAAGGATAGAGTATCCTTGAGGACTAATCCATCTTTCTTGCCAAAAGTCTGCTCACAAACCAATCTGAACCAGTCTATTGAACTTCCACTTTCTTTTCTAATCATATCAACAAGGCAGAATACAAACTACATCAGTTTGATGTACATAGACAACTAAGATTTTATTTACATAGAACCAAAGATTTCATGAAAACAGACTAGCTATTCATTTCCTTCTCTCAAGCAAAGCGAGGCAAGCCAGTCTCAAAAGTTACACTTTCAAATTGGCTAACCAGTTGTATTATCTGTGTATATACTTCAAACAATAGAAGTTTACCTTTCAAAATCAAAGGCCACTCAACTAGAGCTCTACCAAGATCCTTTGCTTACTATGCCAGATTATCTATGGACAGCAGTTGTGCAGCTGCTACATGGACCAGGCCCCATACTTTTATTACTCATTACAAGATAGATTTGGCCTCCAGGAACAGAGCTTCTTTTGGGTTCACAGTGCTCAAAGGTGTACTCCCATGAGCCACCCAGGAAGATGGTGCTAGGGACGCTATCCTATCCAATAAGAAAGAAGGCGAGAGGGACAACATAACATAAAGAAGTTATGTACCTACCGTAACATTCCATGTTTGTTGTCCTTTCTCGCCCTTCTTTATGTCCCTCCCTCCTTCCCCCAGCCAAGGCTCCTAGAGGACTCTTGAGTTTTTCTTTCCTCTTACTGAGAGAGTTCCTCTGAAATTGGTTGTTTTTCTTCTTCTGTGTTGTTTATATGTATATATATATATATATATATATATATATTTTTTTTTTTTTTTCCATGTTCTGTGAATAGGAATGTACATTCTTTTTATGGCTAGCAACAAACAAGATCTGGGGGTTACTCCGATGCATTTATGGGATATGTATTGAGCCAAGGGCCAAGTGAGAGACTTCGAGCTAGTGTATTGGCCAAGTATCTACTCCGAACCCATCCAGTAAGAAAGAAGGGCAAGAGAGGACAACAAACATGGAATGTTATGGTAGGTACATAACTTCTTTTTTCAATTTTCTAGTGTTTGCCTATTTTAGCGTCCAGTAGTATGAAATTTGGTAAGACCTTTGTATGGCTAAGCAATTCAGATCATATGTCCTAGCTCAAAAGTAAACTAATCATTTTCTTAGAATCATTTGCTTGCCAGCATTTCAGACCGAATACTCTGTTGGAAGTATTTAAAATCTGGCATCTCATTGCATTTTCAAGATATGTTTTCAGAAATACCACTTTTCTTCCAATAGCATTTGCTACCTACCTGAGGAAAATTTTTCTGATGTTTGCTGGGGTTAGAAACCTATCTGTGCAGGTACTGTCAAGCAAAAATTCTAAATGTTCTGAGAAACTAGAAGGTCTTGATTATGGTTGGTAAGACACAAGCATTGAAGATGTTTAGTTCCTTTAATTTTATGTAAAGGTCAGGCATATTTGTATCAACCAGAGGAGAAGATTTGTATGCTGATTAGTAGACGTGAAGGAATTTGAGTGTGGAAGGGAGCAAGAGTTGTGTGATAAGTTGATCCTTCACATACAGCAAGGTGGTTTAGGATTACCTGATTAGTATGGATATTTTACAGCTAAACGTTTAAGGCTCATACATATATCAGAAACAGAATGTTATAAATCAGAGTGGAAATGGACAATAATGAAATGCTGGGTTGGTTTGAGAAATAAGGAAGGGAGATAGATTTTGGATGCACATCCCTAAAGAGAGTAACATGAACCATACAAAATATGTTCATAAAGTAGTTTAAAGTATTCTAAGAACTTTTACAATACAGGAATGGAGAAAGGAGATTTTGACAGTAAGGCTGACTGCAGGTAGAGATACAGAAAGTAGGCATGATGGGGCTAAAATTTCCAGGAGAAAATTGACAAATGGACTGATGTTTGGGAACAAGTAACTAGAGAGATAAAGGTAGTAGAGTGGAATGAGACCATGCAGAAGTTTCAGGTTTAAGACCGATTTCCAAGTATACGCGAAGCAAAAGAGATGGATTGCTGAATGAAAAACGAGCTCTTTTAGGGTTTCTAGTCAAATCTACAATAGAAGCTGCTGATAAAAAATAGGATAATTAGTAGAGCATGTTTGATGTTTTTCCATCTCTTAACTTTCTGGTTTAAAAGCACCCATTTGCACTTTTTCCGCCTTTCCTGTAACTAGTCAAGTCCAGATACAGATGTGCTATATCCAGGACTGTAGGTCACTTCTGAGCCCACCAAGCCTTTCTATGTGGAGGGAAGCCTTCAAGCTTATCAGTGGGAGTGGTAAGCACTAAGTAGCCTATCTACCTCAAGAGGAGGTGTTTTCTGGCCCAGAAATTGTAGTTTATTGGCTGTTTGGGCAGTTTTTACATCTTTCAACTTTCTGGTTTCCCACCTTTCCTGTAACTAGTCTAGTCCAGAAGGTTCTTCAGGCTTTGGGGTCAATGTCAGGTGTGATAATCCTGGTTCCGTTCTTGAGATACCATATGAGAATTCTTCAGTGGACTCTAGCAACACAATGGTCTATTCTCCACCATCCTCTATTCACCCAGATCAAAATAACCCAGGCATACAAAAAATTGCCGCCTCTGGTGGGTTCAGTCTGACAAAGTTCATCAATGTCGCCACTTTACTCTTCCTCAACTGAAGGCCATAGTGACCACAGACGTTTCCCAGATTGGATGGGGGGGTGCATTATTTAGGAAAGACTGTCCAAGGCGCATGGGCTTCCAAAGAGGCCAGTTTGCATATCAGTGTCCTAGAGATGAGAGATGCTCTAGCATTGCAGGCCTTCCAAGACGCTCACACCCTTCCGGGACCATTGCTATTCAGACAGTGTCACTGGAATGATGTATCAACAAACAAGGAGAAACCAAGTGTTTTTACCCCCTGTGTTGAAAAGCTTTGTAAGTGTGGCAGTGGGTGATGTTATCCTGTTGTTTCTCTGATAACACACCCCCAGGAAATCCAGCATAATAGCGGACAAATTGAGTATTTACATCCTAATACCTCACGAGTGGTCTGTCAGCTTGAAAGTGGCAGAAGAGATATTCCGTTATTGTGGCCACCTTTGCTGCGATCTTTTTCATCTCCTCACAACAAGTGCTGCAGGCTCTTTGTCGAGATCCCCCACGGAGACCGGTCACCAAGAGATGCTTTTCTTCATGACTGGCCTCCCAGTCTCCTCTGTGCATTTCCCCTAACCCTTCTAATCCCCAAATTCTTCAGAAAGCATCTTGATTTGAAGAGCATGGTCATCCCCATTGCTGCTTATTGGCCATGTCACATTTGGTTTCCCTGTTTTTTGGCCTCATGTACTTCACCCATCTTGGATTCTGGATCCAATTCCAGAGCTTCTGTCTCACCCAATGGACTTGATACATCCAGATGTTCTAGCCCTAAAGTTAACAATATGGTTTCGCTAGTTCTGCTGACAGAGACAGATCACGCTGTCCTCACCTGTCTGTCACATTCTTCTTTCATCCCACAAAGCTTCCACTCAAAACCTCTACAAAAGAAAATGGAAAAGGGTTGTTTTATGTGTGTAGCAGAAGGACACTGATCCCTTCTCCACACCAGTTTCCAAAGTAATTGAGTTCCTTGAAACAGTTTTTAATGAAGGAACTAGTTTTTTCTACCATTAAAGTACAACTGGATGGCATTTCTAACTTGCACATTGGAATTAATTCATCTTTGGCATCTTCCAAACTCTGTAAAGCATTTATAAGAGGAACTTTTCTTCTCAGACCCCCTTTTAAAGTTCCTACTCCCCCTTTGATTTAAATATTTTGCAGTCAACTCAACCACCTTTTGAATCATCAGCTAAATTTGATTTAAAAATTTTGACATGGAAGACTATTTTTAGTAGTGATTACCTCTGTTAGAAGAATTTCAGAAATTCAACCACTATCTTCTAAGCCTTATTTGATTTTTCATAAGGAAAGAGTATCCCTGCGAACCAATCCATCCTTCCTTCATTAGGTGGTGTCAGAATCCAATATTAATCAGTCAACCTCCGTGTTCTTTCCAAAATTTTCAAGTAAAGGAGAATATTTGCTCCATCTGCTTGATGTTCGCAGACAGTTATGATTTTATTTGCATAGAGCAAAAGTTTCAAAAAATTGGATCAGTTATTTCTTTCTCAGAGTCAAAATTGGGCAAATCGGTTACTAATGTGACTTTTTCTATATGGCTAACTGTCTCTCATTTACATACAAGAAATTGGGTTTGTCTTTACAAAAAACATCCAAAAGCTCATGCCACCAGATCAGTGGCGACTTCCTAATTTTTTATCCAGATAATCCTTGGATGATATCTGTGCAGCTACAATTTGAGCCAGTCCTCGCACCTTTATTGCACACTACAAATTGTATCTGGTTTCTAGAGGAAGAGCACCTTTTGGCTCATTGCTACTCAGGAATATCCTTCCTTAGGGTCCTCCTGGGATTTAGGTAGCTGGGGACACTCTTCCGAATGATTGAGGAACGGATGAAAATTGACAGCATCAGATAAAGAAGTTGCATAATCAAAATAATGTGCATCTGTGTTGTCCATTTTTATTTTTCTTCAACTTCCCTCCCTCCAGCCCCCAACCAGTCTGACTTTTGGAAGGATTAAATGATGCTGTAGGAACCAGTGATGTTCTTTGTATTTCACTGTTGCAGTCATTACATTTGGGTTATCTGTCTGTAGGTAGCCCTCAGTCTGCCAGAATATCAAAGTCTTGGATTCCTGCATCGGATGCTGTTTCCTGTTGCATGATGTCAGGTTGTCAGGGGTATAAAACATGCAGCTGACACCATTACATCAGTCTTTCTTGCCGTGCGGTGTACGAAGCTGAAACAGTTCACAAGTGCTGGTCGGCCAACTCCTGAAATTTTCGTTTTCGAGTTTCAAAACCAAAGTCTTCAAAAAAGCTAAGTACCCTGTTGGGGATCCTTTTTCTTGCTCTTAACCGATGACAGTAAAAGTTAACAATTGTCTTACCTGTGGAAAGCAAATACCTCATAAAGATTTTCATTCGTACTGCATTCCTTTGCCTAGGCCCAGATCACGACATCCCTCGCTGTCGGTTTTGTGTTTTATTCAACCCCCGAACTATTCGTAGTCTATTTTTGCAACAAATTATTTTGGTACTCTGTATAACTATCCAGAAATGGCTTCGGTAAACCATCCGACTACCGACATTCCGATAAAACATAAGGATAAAGACGACCTTATTGGTCCAAAACTGCCAATGATGCTTCCATTAAGCTAGTAGCCAGTTTGCCAGTATTCTGAGGCTCTTTTGCAGCCCCTGATAGCCGCTACTTCAGATTCGCAGACCTCTATTGAGACCCATTTGGAGTCAGGTATGCTGCAAGAAACTTATTCGACTATGGAACCTGTGGATGTCTCTACCTTGGATGGGTCGTGAGCCGCTGTGCAGGCACCAGCTCCTGAGGGTGTATTCAGGCCTACAGATTTGCATATTAAACAGACGCCATTTTCTTCATCCAGGCCTAAATCTCAACCCACTCCTAGAAAACTGACATCCAAACCGCATGGTCAGGCATATATGCCTAAAAAACAAATGCTTAGAATGGCTGAAGACCTAATTACTTTAATTAGGGGGAAGCCAACCTTCTTCCTCTAAGAGACCTAGAACTGATTTTCCTTCTGATTCTTCTGATCAGGATTCTGATATTTCTGTGTCTTCTTATTACCAGGATTTGCCCTATCTACCTATGAGGATTCTGATGCAGAGGATTCCATTCCCTCTGCTTCCCCTCCAGAAATTTTTTTTTTTTTTGGTGAAACCTTGCACTCTCTTAGGGAGCATTTCTGCTGGGAAAGCCAGGATTTCTCTGACTCCAAAAAGAGGCTTAGGGAATTCTTATTCCTCCCTCAACACAGGCCTTTAGTTATCCCTCCTGTTCTGGACATTGTGGATGGTGCCTTCTTGGAATCTAACTTGGCCCCAGACACTTTTCCTCCAGCTCACAGAATACCTGACAGGTATTATAGAGTACCTGACTCTCAAGTTCCTCTTCTAGAATCCTACTGTGGATTCAGAGACCATTTCCCAAGGACCAAAAGGCATTATAGCTACTGCTGCCAAAAACCCTTACCCCCTCTGATAGAGATTCAGGGGCCCTTGACAGATGGGGTAAGAAGGTATATACCTGCTACTTTGGCATTAGGGCCCTAAACTGCCAGTTTCATATGTTAAAGTATCAGCAGCATATTATGGGACTATTAAACAGAAAATGATGTTGATTTCTGACTGTAGTGAGCATAAAGAATTACAGGATTTAATCCATTCTGCTGAACAAATTGGTAAACATACTTTGCACTGTGGTTTTGACTCTTTAGAAGCATCTTGCAGGGCTGCTGTCACTGGGTCTGTACTTAGAAGGCATGCTTGGCTTAAGGAGCAAAACTTGCCAGATCATGTTAAAGCTAAATTACTGGATGCTCCCTAAATCAAGACCGCCTGTTTGGCAACAAAGCTGAAGATGTCCTTAAAAAGGTGGAGGAAGAAGCTAAATCTATGCAAACTGTTAGATTTCCTGCAAGTACAGCCTCCCAGATTTAGTAGGCATTGGCCTTCTAAGAATTGGTCCTTTCCAGTCTCTTCCAGGCCTTCTCAGTCCAAACCCAGGAACAGCAGACCACCTAGGCTACAGTCTCATGGTACACACAGGCCTAAGCAGTGGGGGGCTTCCACTTCCAAAGCTGGAAGTAGTAATCCTCCCCTGTGGAAAAATGTCACAATGACTTAACCTTAACCCTTCCAAGCCCTGCTCAGCTGCTTGCTCCCTTTATGGGGAAAGATTGCCCTGCATGCAAAAAAACTGGGAGCTCATTACCCAGGACAAATGGGTTTTAAATATAGTTTTCCAAGGATACAGATTCCACTTCCACACCTTACCAACGCCAAACATTTGGCCAGACCTACCCCCAAATCAGTGGGCAGAGGCTCAACAGCAGGTTCTCTCTTCTAAGTATCAGGACTATTCAGCCTGTCCCAGCAGAAGAAAGGGGATAAGGTTTTTACTCAGGACTTTTCCTGGTACCCAGAAAAGACAGCTCCTGGCATCCTATCCTGGCCCCCTCTATTCTAAACACCACTTTGGTAATCCCAAAATTCAAAATGCTAACAGTTCAACAGCTGCTTCCTATGCTGGACAAAGGTGCCTGGTTGGCAACCTTAGACTTGAAGGAAGCTTACATGCACATTCCAATAAGGGAATCTTGCAGGAAATACCTGCGCTTCAGAGCAGGCTCTATGCACTATCAGTTTTCTGCAGTTCCCTTTGGCTTATCTACTGCGCCCAGCGTATTCACAAAGTGTCTAGCTCCAGCCATTTCATTTTGTAGGCAGAGAAATATTCAAATATGCCCATACCTGGACAATTATCTGATTCAGGCAGAAAGCCAGGACATGCTGTTAAAACATCTTGCATTTGTAAAGAAACTTCTAACCTCGATGGGGTACACCATAAACGAAAAGAAATCTCATCTAGTACCCTGCCAACAGATTGTATTCCTGGGAGCAAGCTTGAACACAACTTCCCAGATAGTTTACCTCCTGCCAGAGAAACAAGCTTATTTGATCAGCCTACTTCAAACTACTGGCCACAAAGACCCAGCTGTTTGCAAGAAAAATCCTGCAAGCCCTAAGGTTCATGGCCTTTTGCATTCTACTAATACCATATGCAAGACTGCATATGAGTAAACTACAATGGTACCTAAAAAGCCTATGGTTTTAACATTCTCAGGACCTGGAATCCATGATTCCTATCATTCCTTGTATAAAGACAGTGTTCCTTTGGTGGGCAGAGGTCTACCACCTCAACAAGGGGAACCCTTTCAGTCTACCCCCTGCCGCCCAAACCCTGACTACAGACGCATCAGACTATGCATGGGGGGCTCACTTGGCAGGTCGGTGCATTCAGGGCAAATGGAAACCCAGTCAGATGCACCTGCATATCAACCAAAAAGAAATGTTAGCTGTACAGAATTCCCCGACAGCCTTCAAAGACCACATCCTTCCAGGATAATTATTGGTAAAGACAAGACAACACCGCAGTTATGTGGTACATAACCAAGCAGGGGGGGAGCCCACTTGTACCCTCGCTGCAGAATAGCCATGGCTCTGTGGAACACAGCCTTGATCTACCAAGTGCACCTACAAGCTCAGTTCCTGCCAGACGAGCTAAACTCACTGGCAGACGACCTAAGCAGAAATCTCATGAACCCACACGAATGGAAAGTGGAACCAAAATATTCAACCTCTTGAACAAATGGGGGACTCCAGAGATGGACCTGTTTGCCTCCCCTCAGAACTACCAATTGGGCAAATTCTGAACAAGGACTCTCCATAATCTATCTAGGAAAGTGGATGCCCTGTCCTTTACCTGGGAAAGCCTCTCAGTTTATGCCTTCCCCCCTCTGCCTCTCCTCTCGAAGGTTCTGCTAAAGATCAAACAGGATAAACCAAGGACAATACTGATTGCACCAGACTGGCCTCTCCAGCACTGGTGTACACCCTCTTGCGCAGTATGTTACTACTGGATCCATGGCACCTACCTCAGACATCTTCCCTGATGTCCCAGCAGGCGGACCAGATTCTGCACCCTCAGCTTCAAACCCTGAACCTTGCAACCTGGCTAATTCCTTGAGCTCTCCAATAGCATCCCTCAGTAAGCAAGTGTTAGATGTCATTCTGGAAGTAAGGAGACCTAGTACTAGAAAATCCTATGCAGAAAAGTGTGAAAGATACTGTTCCTGGAGCCATACCCAGGGTATGGGCACTATGGCGCCCATTTTACCTCATATTATTCAGTACTTAACAGAAATGCTCCTCAAGGGCCTATCCTTCTCGTCAATTAAAATTCATGCCTCTGCAATTCCAGCACATTGTAATATTGAACCACCCCTCTTCTCTCACCCCCTGTTAAAGCAATTCCTCAAAGGGGCTAAAAATTTAAGACCCCCCCCCCTCCCAGGCTAGCCCTTAATCCAGCCTGGGACCTTAACTTTGTTTTGGAAAATCTCACTCTCCCTCTATTTGAACCAGCTGCAACTATAGAGTTGAAATTCCTTTCTTGGAAAACAGCCTTCTTTTTAGCCATCTCTTCAGCTAGAAGAGTGTCTGAATTACAGGCCCTTATGGCAGTGGAGCCCTTCATTATCTTCCGTGCAGATAGGGTTTCCCTCAGGACCAATCCTTCCTTTATGCCCAAGGTGGTGTTTAGTTTGGCTCTAAATCAGTCCATTCATTTGCGTACCTTTTTCCCGAATCCACAGAAAAAGGAGAATGAATTCTGCACTCTTTGGACGTACACAGACAGCTTAGATTTTATTTGGACAGGACTAAGCCACTCAGAAAATCTGAACAGCTGCTTAGTTGGCTTTGCTGCACGGGCAGAGGGGAAGGCCATTTCAAAGCTAATCATTTCTAAATGGATAGCCCATTGCATTCATTTCTGATTTAAGCACCATGGAAAACCTACCCCACATGGGATAAGATCACATTCCACCAGGGCTGCGTCTACCTCTACAGCCTTTCTCAGCGAGGTCCCTACCAGAGACATCCTGGAAGCTGATACCTGGAGCTCTGTTCATACCTTCACCAAGCATTACCACATGCCTATTTTTTTCTTTATCCAGAGCTGGTTTTGCCACTGCAGTTTTGCAGGTCTTAATAGCTGGTCGTAATGCTCTCTAACTTCCTCCTCCCTTCCTTAGCTTTGGGAATCAACCCAAATGTGATGACTGCAACAGTGAAACATGAAGAACATAGTACAGTTGTACACCTACCATAAATGTAGATGTTCGAGTGTATTCACTGTTGCAGTCTTGGTTACCCTTCCTCTAGCCCTCAGACTTCTCTTGGCTCTGCCTTTCTTTCTTTCTTGTTTGGTGTATTTGTGCTTTCTGGTTATTTGCTTTTTGTTGGCGGTGTAACATAACGTATAATTGAATCCCATTATGGGGGCACCTGACATCTGGGGCAAGAAAAACTGATGTAATGGCGTCAGCTGCATGTTTATACCCCTGTCGACCTGACGTCATGGAAGAAGAGACGGCATCCGACACAGGAATCCAAGACTTTAATATTCAGGCCAGCTGAGGGTTACCTGCAGGTAGATAACCCAAATGAAATGACTTCAACAGTGAATACACTCAACATCTACATTTATGGTAAGTGTACGCAACTGTACTTTTCTGGCAAGAGTCAGTGTAAGAGGAAGCACCTGGGCTCTTCTGAAGAGTCTCTCACTGATGATACTGACCTTTAGGAAGGAGAGTGATATCCAGAATCGTCCCTTTGGTGAAGATTCCTCATTTGATAACATTTTTGGATTTGTTTTGCAAGTGCAAAAATGAACCGTCGAACCCTGTTTCTGGATGAGTAGACATTTCTATAGGCTTTTGGGGTGGGCCTGTCCACGTTCTGATTGGTTCCCTCTCCAGATTCCCTTATTGACTCCATGTACCAGAGGGCATCGAAGTAGCCGGATACAGTGGGAACCTATCCCTAAGAAACCAGACAGGATTTTTTCCTTACCCAAGGACCAGCAAGACTGGATTAAGGGTATGGCTGTGGGTGGTGGTAGCCACTAAAACGGATATCTTTGAAGAGAGTTCCTCAGTTCATCCCCTGAATAGGAAATCTCTGGCATTGGACCAACTGGAAAAGTGATCTTATTCTTCCACCACCTTCTCACCAAGCTTGTTGAAGTATCACAGTCACTTGACCAGACTTCAGTGTGACACTTTGTCGGAGGTATCAAAGGTAATTAAGAGTCAGCAGACTCTGGAATCTCAGAAGACTTTGGAGACTCGGATATCCACTTTGCAATTTATCAGTAAAGTGTCCACATGTTTGCTGTGTAATGGGGCTGATGGCACATCCCAAGCTGCTGGTGCTGGCATTTCCATGAGATGCCACTCCTGGATGAGGCTGTGTAATTTTTTGGACTGCGTCAAGGCAGCCTTTATTATTGCCCCCTTCAATGGCTCTTCTATTTTTGGGCCCAAGGTTAAAGGCATTTTAACCAGAAGTGAGTAGGATAGGAAGATGCTGTCTACCATGGGAGTGCATTTTGCTATCCCTCAGTGGAAAGGGGGAACATCTCTTTTTAAGATAGTGCTACAGTCTTTTCAGGATGTTTTTTCTGAGTGGTCCATCCATGGCAGAGAAGGTAACCACAACAATGCTGCCTGTGTGGCAAGGGTGGTTCCCCGAATAAGGGGTTTCACAGAGCTTTCTCTGGGAGGTGCTGTTATTGACCTTGAAGGGTTTCTCAGCTGTCCAGCTGTGGAGGCAGTCGTGAGTCTTTTGGCTGTACATTCAAAAGCTTGGCAGGCCATCACCTTGTACGTGTGCATGTTGTCGTATCCCAAGGCTGTATCTTTCCATTTTTGGATACTGCAAGTATTAATTCCAGACATATCCCAGATGTGCCACCACATTAGAGAAACAATGTAACCATCAAAATACAAAAATTATGAGAAAATAGTCATCTGTGAGGTCTCACCAGACCAATGTGGTTGTCTGTTCTATTAAAAGCTCCGTTTGGTTCCATAGAAAAGTAAGGGCCTCTGGCCAGTTTGGGATTTGAGGAGGTTGAATCGCATCATCAAGCAGACCAAATTATGTTTGTCACGGTGCAGTCTGATATTCCTCTTGTGGAAATATGAGTGGATGTACTTAATAGACCACAAGGATGCTTGCCGTCATATGAAGATTGTAAGACAATCCAGGAGGTTTCTGTTTGGAAGCCAATTTTAATCCATTCTGAGTGCTGTCCTTTTGTCTCACCACTGCTCCTGTGGGTGTGCATGGCAGTCATGGCAGCCTAGCTCAAGCTACAAGGGTTTCGGATCTTTCCTTACCTGGACAATTTTCTCCTGACTGCCTCCACGAGGGCATTATTATTCAGAGCCAGGGACACCTTGCTCCAGCGATGCAGCTCCTTAGGGATCATAGTCAACTACCAAAAAATCCAGCCTTTTTCCTGGGAAGTCAGTATAGTTCATAGATCGCCAGTTAAACACAGATCTGAAGTAGGAGATTCATTTGTCTGCAACCTGTGGGTTATGGATCCGATATCGGATCCGAACCGGCATGGTTTTCCAGCTATGGATCCAAGCTCTCAGCTCCTCCCCTCACCCATAATGCCCTGCTCTACCCTCATGACCTCAGATCTCGTTTGCCGCGCATGGTGACTGGATTTGTTTCTCAAGCTCTCAAGCTAAGTGGTAGTTTTATTGTTAAATTTCAGAAATTTGAAGTTTGTATTGATTTTTTGTGTGAAAGTGTAGGTTTCCCCTTTGATATTTTTTCTTTTTAGAGTTAATCTAAAAGTTTTATCCCTCCCCTCGCCATTGGCGTAGAGTGTGTGTGTTGGGCCTGTGTGTGTATTGGGTTTTTTTTTTAGTTACTTTCTTTGGTAACTTCTTGGTTAGACTAGGATGGCAGACCAACCTAAGTCTATATTTTCTAAATGCTCCGAGTGTGGCCATAAGCTTTCCCCAGCTGATTGCCACACTCGGTGTGTTAGATGCCTGGGGGTTGAACACCTCACATCTGGATGTTCCATTTGTGCAGGGTTCAACCCCAGGGCATTGAAGGAGCGGAGGTCCAAGCTTGTTTTGGCGGGCCTTTTACCGCCGGACTCTGCTCACCTCCGCTCCTTCCGAGTAACCGTGCCTGCGTTACTCCTCTGGCACCCCTCCTCCTCCTGGGACTCAACCTCCCGTTTCTGGTTCGGAGGAGAGGGATGCTAAGAAAAGGGACCGGAGGGAGAAGCACCATAAGCGGCGGGCCGAGACCTCTGTTTCGGCCCCGCCAGCCAAGCGGTCTTCTCCCCCGGCTCCGTTGTCGGCTCAGTCTCCTCCTTCTCGGCTCCGGTCTCCTGTGTGTTTTTCACCGGGACCCGAGGAGGAGGAGACCCGATCTCCATCGAGGCTATCGAGGAGGCACTCCAGGCCTACCTCGGTAGCCTCGTCGAGATCAACGTATAGCCTTTCGGATGCTGATCTGGACCGGATGATGCGAAGGTTCATCCAGGCCCAGATGCAGATGGGAGTGCTCTTGCCTCCCCCCCTCTGGGGGGGAGCTCAACACCCTTTTTCAAACCGATTGCTCCTTCTCCGACCCGCTATCCGGGTTCGGAGCAGCTGGAGCCGAGCAGCTTCGAGCCGGGGTGGGTCGGCGCCGATAGTACTTTGTACTTCGGATCCGACCCTGCCCTTGAGTGCATCGGATCCGACCTCTTGGAGCCTGGATCCGAGCCTCGGATCCGGGGGGATCAGTGCTCCTTCGGCGCCGTCCGTGTCGGAGCGCACTGTCCCTTCGGATCCGGCGCGGCGCCAGCTCCGATCCATTCTTCGGATCCGAGGGGAGCCGATTGTCGGATCCTTTGGTCGAGGTCGGCTCCCTTCGGCATTTGATGTAGTGGAGAGGGCCCTGTTGAGGGTCTCCGGACCCCGCACTTGTTTCGCCCGGCCCCCGCTCCCTCTGCACTGGGCCAGGCTTCCACCATCCGGCCCTTGGGACAGCCCGCTTGTGCCCCAAGTTGCTCCAATGGAACAAGTTGCTGCTTGCGAGGAGTCCTCTGACAGCCCCCAGAGGATGTCCTCGCAAGCATACGTGCAAAAGGAGGCACATTGACTCCCCCGAGTCTCTCACGGAAGACACGGACTTGGAGGAAGGGGAAGGCTCCCCACGGTCACCCCCCGAGGATGTCTCATTTGGAGACATCATGGAAATGCTCCGTATAAGGGGGGGGGTCTGCCCCCAAGTCTTCTTCGGACGAGTCCGTGTTCTTGGAGGCATTTGAAGCGGGCCCGTCTACCTCTTGGGTGTCCCCTCCTGCCGACCCCCTGGTGGACCTCATTACCACCAGGGCGTGGAAGGAACCGGACACCGTGGAGCCAGTTCCTAAGAGGCTCGATAGGATCCTTAGCCCACCGTCCGACCGTGCCCATTGGAGTAAGGGGCCTCCGGTAGATGCCATGTTGACGGCGGCGGCCACCAAGAGGGAACTTGCTCAGGAGAGTCCCTCAGTCCATCCCCCGAGCAAGGAGTCTCGGATGATGGACCGCTTGGGGAAGCGGATGTTTAGTTCAGCGACCTTCTCGGTAAGAGCGCTGAACTACTTGGCACATGTCATTAGGATGCAGCGAGATCTCATTAAAGAATACGCTGCATCTCCCCCAGAGTCCATGTCGGAGGAGGACAGGGTGCTGCACTCCACCCGCATGGCCACTCTTAGGTCAGTTGCTAATACCTCTATGCGGCTACTCTCCCATGCTACGGAAGGCGCCGCTAGAGCCGCAGGGGCAGGCCTAGTCACTAGACGTCAGGCCTGGCTCCGTCACTGCGATTTTTCTGAGCCCTTCAAAGCGTCATTTGCGAACGCCCCTTTGATGGTTCTGCTCTCTTTGGCAAAACCGTCACAAACGCTGACCCAGAGCGAGAAGGACGGAAGACGCTGTCTGCCGTCGGAATCCGCTTCTCTGCACCCCAAAGGCCCTACTCTAGGAACCAAAAGGGTCAGAAGAAGATGTGGTTCCTGAAGTCGCAGCAGTCCCAGCCTGCTCCGGACAACCAGTCCTTCCGTGGCAGAGGAGGACAGGGAGGACGCCCTAGAGGCAGAGGGGCTCCCAGAAACTTCGGGTCCAGGGAACCTTTCTCTGAACGGCCGCAGCAACCCTGAGGGGTTGCCCGGCTGCTCCACTCTGGAGGCAGTCGGGGACGTTGGGCACCTAGCGGCATGGGAGTCCATAACATCAGACCGCTGGGTTCTCCAAATCATATCCAGAGGATATCGCATCCCCTTTCTTCACTTCCCAAAGTTGAAGTCCCTCCCAGACGTTCCACCCGGTCAACGGGAGGCCGCTTTGGCAGAAATTGGCCATCTGCTAAAGAAAAGAGCCATCCAGCCCGTCCCCAGACCAGATCGGATCAGGGTTCTACTCCAGGTTCTTTTTAGTGCCAAAGAAGACGGGAACTAAGACCAATTCTAGACCTTTCTCTCTTGAATCTGGCAGTCCCCAAAGAAAAATTCAATGGTCACTCTGCAATCTATTCTCCCCTTCTTGGAGAAAATCACTGGATGTGCTCGATAGACCTCAAAGACGCGCACTACCACATCCTGATGGACAGGCGCTCCAGGAGGTTCCTCCGCTTCCGGCTGGGAGCCAGTCACTACCAGTTCCGGGTCCTTCCCTTTGGTTTCACCACAGCCCCCAGGGTGTTCACCAAAGTATTAGCAGTGGTAGCGGCCCACCTGAGGCTTCAGGGGGTGCAGGTCTTTCCCTACCTGGACGACTGGCTTCTTACCGCCCCAACAAGGCATCTACTATTATTGGCGCGAGACTCCTTTCTCCATCTTGCTCCTTTCTTGGGCATTACAATAAATACAAAGAAATCCAACCTGGCGCCCACTCAGCTCTTAGATTTTATAGGGGCCAGGCTAGACACAAGGAGTTTACGAGCCTTCCTCACTGCGGACAGAGTTCAAAATCTGCAGCTCCAGGTGCGGGCCATTCTCCACTCAAGTTCTGTTCCGGCGGAGTTGGTCCTGAGTGCTCTAGGGTCCATGGCGTCTGCTATAGCACTTCTCCCTCTTGCCAGGCTCAATATGCGCATCCTACAGTGGACTCTCTTAGTACAGTGGTCTTACCTTGCTCTCCCTATGCATCATCCCATTGCGATCAGCAAGGCTTGCAAGCGGTCCCTCTTGTGGTGGCTTCACTCCCCAGTACTCCACGAGGGCCGCCCATTTTGTGCTTCTCCCCCTCTCGCCACGGTGACCACGGACGCCTCCCGCCTCGGGTGGGGGGGGGGGCATTTTGCGGGCCGGACCGTCCAAGGCACGTGGAACGATTCAGAGACCTTACTGCATATAAACGTTCTAGAGATGAGAGCAGTGCTCTTAGCGTTGCTAGCACTTCAGCACTTTCTTCCCTTGGGAACAATTGTGATTCAATCGGACAACATGTCTGTGGTCTGGTACATCAACAAGCAAGGGGGAACAAGGTCTTACCCTCTTTGTCGAGAAGCCATGAGAGTTTGGGAATGGGCAATCTCCACCAACCGCTTTCTAATAGCAACGCACATTCCGGGTCGGTCCAACATCCTAGCGGACAAGCTCAGTCGCACCATTCTGACCCCTTACGAGTGGTCTCTCAATTGTCGAGTAGCGGAAGGCATATTCGCACGGTGGGGAACTCCTTCATGCGATCTTTTTGCCTCTCCCTCAAACACCAAGTGCGACAGTTTTTTCGCTCTGATACCTCCTTCCGGAGGTTCCCCAAGAGACGCTCTGGTGCATGCTTGGCCACCCGGTCTTCTGTATGCTTATCCACCCTTGCCTCTGATGCTCCAAGTTCTTCAGAAAGCCTCTCGGGTGGGTTGCAGAATGATTCTCATTGCTCCGTTTTGGCCTCGACAGATCTGGTTCCCCTTTCTAAGGTCTCACTCGGTGAATCCTCCTTGGATTCTAGATCCCATTCCGGATCTGATATCCCATCCATCCTGCATACCTCCTCCGAATCTGGACAACCTGAAGCTGACCGCTTGGCTGCTCCAGTTCCACTCTTGATCAGGACTCCCGGTATTTCGTCACCTGTTAAGGCAATTCTGGTGGCAGCTCATAAACCGTCCACTAGAAAGGTCTACCGCAGCAAGTGGAAACGGTTTTCTTTGTGGGCGGAGCGGCAAGGCCTGAATCCCTTCACGGTTCCTCTCCCTTTAGTGCTTGACTTTCTAACCACTCTTTTTAACGATGGTGCCAGCAGTTCCACAGTCAAAGTACAACTGGCGGCAATTTCTCATTATCACATTGGCCATGACTCTAATCCTCTTATGTCAGCCAAATTGTGTAAAATTTTCCTTAAAGGTACTTTTCTTCTCAGGCCCCCTGTAAAACAAGCGGTCCCTCCTTGGGACCTCTCTTTGGTTCTCCAGGCCTTGACCGCCCCCCCTTTCGAACCAGCGGCTACGGTGGATCTCAAATTCTTGTCTTACAAGACAGCCTTTTTGGTAGCCATTACATCGGCCAAGAGAGTTTCAGAGCTTCAAGCATTATCAGCTAAACCTCCTTACCTGGTATTTCATCCGGGCCGTGTCTACCTCAGGACCAACCCGTCCTTTCTTCCTAAAGTTGCTTCTGAAGCAAATATTAACCAGTCCATTAACCTCCCTGTTTTCTTCCCTAAATATGAGAACAAAGGTGAATATAAGCTTCACTCATTAGATGTCCACAGGCAACTTACATTTTATCTAAACAGGACGGCTGGTCATAGGCAATCCGACCAGTTGTTTATTTCCTTTGCAAAATTTAATTTGGGCAAGCCAATTTCTAAAGTTTCTCTGTCCCGCTGGATTTCACAGTGCATCTTATTGGCTTATCAAGCTTCAGGAAGGCCCGCACCGGAGGGTGTTCATGCCCATTCAACCCGGTCAGTATCTACCTCGGCAGCCTTCAAGGCTAGGATTCCTCTAGATGGTATTTGTGCAGCAGCCACGTGGGCTTCATCTCATACTTTTATCTCCCACTATAAGTTGGATCTTGCATCTAGGGGTAGAGCATCCTTTGGCTCATGGTGCTCTGGAATATCCTTCCATGATGGCCGCCCAAGATTCATGTAGCTGGGGACTCTGTCCCACAGGTTGCAGACAAATGAATCTCCTACTTCAGATTTAGAAGTTATGTACTCACCATAATGTTCCATCTGAGTAGGTGTATTCATTTGTCTGCAACCATCCCGCCCTCCTATCCCCCTGGCCTTTCAGTTTCCTGCATATTATCTGTTACCCTTTTCAGGGTGTTGTTGCTGTTGGCAAACTCGATCTGAGGTCATGAGGGTAGAGCAGGGCATTATGGGTGAGGGGAGGAGCTGAGAGCTTGGATCCATAGCTGGAAAACCATGCCGGTTCGGATCCGATATCGGATCCATAACCCACAGGTTGCAGACAAATGAATACACCTACTCAGATGGAACGTTATGGTGAGTACATAACTTCTAATTTCTCACTTTGCAAATCTTCCAGTCTCCAGAGTGTCAGCTTTGTAGGGTCTAACTATTTTATTGCTCTCTTGCCGAAAACCACCAGCTTATCTTGTTCGCATGTTCTTTGGACACATGGCAGCTGCCATTTGCTTGGTTCCCATTGCAAGGTTCTACATGAGGGTTCTGCAGTGGACTGTGGAGGTGCAATGGTTTTATCTGACACATCCGATGGAGTTACCCATTGCATTGGTAGAGGCCTGTCTGAATCAAATCATTTGGTGTTTTGAAGTCTTCCTTGGTGTCCACTGGGATACTTTTAGTTCTCTCTCTTCTCGGGTTGGGGGGGAGGGGCAGTTCAAAGGGAGTACTATCCAAGTGACCTGGTCCGATACAGAGGCCTGTTTCTTGGAGATGAGAATGGTCCTCTCTTTGTTGCAGATGTTTCCGGGCCTTCTTCTAAAGGATGTGATGTCTGTGGTATGGTATCTAAACTAAAGGTGGGAGCACCCATTCTTATCCTCTTTATCAAAAGGCCATTAGAGTTTGGCAATGGCGATTTCATCTCAATGTTTGACCATTTCGAATTGACATGTTTCAGTATGTGTACCTTAATTAGTATTCAGAAATTTGGAATTTTTTCAATGTTTGTGTACAACATGTGTTTTGATGTTTGAGATTTTGATAATAAACCTGTTAAACAATATCCTTGCATGAGACCGTCCTGGGGGTTTACATGGCTAGGGACTATGTCTCACAGGTTGAAGCCAGAATGAAAAGCAACATTGGATATAAAAGGTGTAACTACCATAAAAATAGATCTGTGTGTTGTCATTTTCTGTTTGGTTCAACTGTCTCTCTCTAATCCCCACCATTATGGTGGACCTCTGGACTGTAGGATGACTAGTTTGGGAGGTGGTTCTTCCCTCCTCTCTTGCATCCTTTGTTTTTCCCATGGATGTTTTAAACATTGTGAATTTGAGTAGTGTGGGGCAAACTCGATCTGAGTAATCCTGAGGAGCAAGGGATTATGAGTAGAGGATGTGGATTTCAACAGGCTGGCTGTTCTCAGATCAAAGTTGAATCTGGTAAACCCACAGTTTGAAGCAGATGGAAGTAGAGAACAAGCATCTGTTAAGGTAAATACAGAACTTTTATTTTTTCCTATTTTAGTTTCCTTCTAAAGATTAATGGTAGAAAGTGGGTATTATATTACCTTGCCTTTAATTTCTCTGGAAACTGACTGCAATTTCAGTAAATATTAAATCATTGTCATATGTTAGGTGCTGTTGAGTGTACTTCAGCTCATGGTCACTCTATAGACAGCTTTCCTAAATAGTTTCTGGTCTTCGCAGAGCCTGACAAGGGGTTGACAGTGACCTGCTGTCATTGTGTCAAGCTTAGATATTGGAGGTCTTCCTTTGTTATGCTGGCCACTTACCAGTCATAATGTCTTTCTCCAGTGGTGATTTCCTTCTCATGGTATGTCCAAAATTAGGGTATCTTGAGACATGATATTTGAGCTTCCATAGTGAACTTGGTTTGGCTCTTTGCAAAGACTGATTTGATCTATTAACAGTCCATGGGATTTGTAGTACTCTATGCCGGCAGCACAATTCAAAAGCATCGATTGTCTTCCTATCTTTCTTCTTCATTCTCCAACTTTCACAGTCATATGACACTGTTGAGAAAAAATGGCTTGAACTAGTCTGTGTGAAGACACATTTCTACATTTAAGCACCTTTTCGAAACTCTGCATAGCTGCTGTGCCGGTACTTAGACACTGTTGGATTTCCATGCTACTTTTTGATTCACTAGTAATAACTGACTGAAGCAAATTGAAGTGTTTGACAACTTTGATATATTCTCCGTCTAGACTGAAGTTGGTTGTGCCACCAGTTGTATGCATCTTCCTCTTTTCATGTTGAGGTGCATTCCTATCTTGAGACTGTGCTCCATAATGCTTGATAGTAAATGTCTTGGGTCATTTTTACTCTTTCCCAAGATTGTTGTTTCAGCGGCATAACAAAGATTATTTAATTCTCCATCAGTTTTCACTCCACAGTCTCCATTGCAGCCCTGATTCTCTGATTTGCTATACGTACAGATTAAACAGATGAGAAAAGAAACATCCTTGTCACACACCTTTATTGACTTCGAGCCATTTTATTTCTCCTTGTTAAGTTCAGACCATTGCTTCTTATTGGCAACAGAGACTGTGTCAGAGCATCTGATCACTCTCATGTGCAGCCATACTTTTTCATTGCTGACCACAAGGCTTCATGATCTACACCATCCGAAGGCTTTTTGTAATCAGTAAAATAGATGTATATGATCTGATATTTGTTTTTTTCTTGAATTACCTCTTACATTTCCAATATCTCATGTTAGTCTCCTTTTTCAGAATCCACCTTGCACCCCTTTGAATTTCTTGCTCCAGATAAGGTTGCAGTATCCATTATGTGAGTTTGAGTAAATTTTGCTGGCGTGTGAGTTGAGGGTGAGCAATGCAGTAACTGAAACAGTCAGTAAGATCTCCTTTCTTCAGTATTGGGAGAGAGACTTTTTCCAGTCTGTTGATCATGATGATGACTTCTATATTGGCACAGTGTTGCCAGCAGATCAATAACTTCATCTGAGCACGCCAGTATTTCTCTCGGAATACCATCAGAACCATTGGCTTTGTTTTTTGGTAAAGTTTTTAGTGCTGCCTCAACCACCTGCTTCATCATAATTGGTTTCTGTCCATATTTTGTAGTCTGGAACTGCTGTTGAATTGATCAAGCTTTCTGGTATAAGAACTCTGTGTATTCTTGCCACCTACATTTGATTTCCTTGGCTTCATTCAGCATAGCACCTTGGGCATCTTTCATCATATGAGTTCTAGGTTAGAATTTTCACCTGAGTTTACCCAATTTTAGAAAGGCTGATGTTCTTCCTCTGATTTTTTTTCCTTCCAATTCCGAATATGTAATTGTAACTTTCTTTATCTCTCATTTCAGCTCATTAAAAAGAATAGTTGAGCTCCTTTATAGTTTGCTTTTCTCTTTCACTTTGGCCTATCTACATTTCAGAGCAGTCTCTAGTGTTGCAGTGGACATGCGTTTGTTTTGTCTCACTGCTGGTTTTAATGACTTGTCACATTAAAGTATGATTTTTATCTTGTTTTCCCACAGTCCTCTGAATTTTCACTGCCTCATATGTTAAAGACAGCAGTCTAAATCATCTTTGAATTTATGTGGTATGTCCGAAACATCACACCTCAGAACATGAGCAAGACATCGGTGCCCTCTCAGATTGACCTTGACTTTACAAATATGAAATTGGTGGTCTGTGCCATAATCCGCTCCAGGTTTAGTTTTCGTAAACATTATTGAGCTTTTCCAATGCTGATTGCCACAAATGTCTGATTTCTGTGCAGTCCATTGTGTAATCTTTGTTTGTCATGCTGGAAAAAAGTGTTTGCGATAAAAATGTTGTTGGTTTTGCAGAAATCAACAAAACATTGTCTGGCTTGGTTTCTTATTCCAAGCCCATAATTCCCAATCACTGGGAAATTTCAACTTCCAACTTTCACATTCCAGTCACCCATAACTACCAGTACATCCTGTTTGCATGTACAATTGATTTCTGTTAGAGCTTGATCAGTTCTATGGCCAAGTTCCTGTTCTTCAGTATCCGTTGTGGGCACATATATCTAAATAATATTCATGTTGACAGATTTTCCATGAAGACATTTTTAGATTACATGATCGTTGTCTGAGTTATATTTTTGACACCACACTTTTCAGTGTCTTCTTGATTATGCCTCCAACTACATTGTTTTCTGAGATTTGTCATTTCCTGAAAAGTATATCATGCACTCATCTGATTGAAGATGCCCCACGCTAATCCAATTCAACTCACTAATGTCTAGTAGGTTGACGTTCCTTCATTTCATTTTGACAATTTCCAGTTTTCCTTGAGTCATGCTAGTTACATTCCATGTACCTAAAAATTAAAATGTCATTGCAACTTTTGACCCCCTTTTTGCATATGCCAACATCAACAATTGAAATTTACAAAGACCTTACTCCAGCCACATACTCGAACAGGCATACACTACTTCAGTCTTTCCCAGTTGCTTGTAGAGTACCTTCTGACCTGGGTGTCTCATCTTCCAATACTTTATCATATCTCATTTTATTGTGATTGTCTATTGATTGTTTTTATGGCATAATACAGAAGTAGAACGCTAGGCTTTTCTTCCACGCAGATACTGCTACTGCCCAGGTGGTTTATCTTAGTCTGGCATCTCTGCTGAGAGCCTTTGTATCATGGGAGACCCTACGAGTAGATAATTCTACAGATAACATAGCTAACTTATGCACAGAAGCCTGCGCAGCATGACAAGCTGATAAACCATACAACTTGTGTCTGTTCTTGACAAATGTTTTCACATTATCTAATTTGTTATACTTATTTAAACTGTAGATGTTTTTGTATTGTTTTTGAAGATTGTAAAATTATTGAACTGAAGTAGGAGATTCATTTGTCTGCAACCTGTGGGTTATGGATCCGATATCGGATCCGAACCGGCATGGTTTTCCAGCTATGGATCCAAGCTCTCAGCTCCTCCCCTCACCCATAATGCCCTGCTCTACCCTCATGACCTCAGATCTCGTTTGCCGCGCATGGTGACTGGATTTGTTTCTCAAGCTCTCAAGCTAAGTGCTAGTTTTACTGTTAAATTTCAGAATTTTGAAGTTTTTATTGATTTTTTGTGTGAAAGTGTAGGTTTCCCCTTTGATATTTTTACTTTTTAGAGTTAATCTAAAAGTTATATCCCTCCCCTCGCTGTTGGCGTAGTGTGTGTGTGTTGGGCCTGTGTGTGTATATTGGTTGTTTAGTTACTTTTAGTTTGGTAACTACTTTGTTAGATTGGGATGGCAGACCAACCCAAATCTATATTTTCTAAATGCTCCGAGTGTGGCCATAAGCTTTCCCCAGCTGATGGCCACACTCGGTGTGTTAGATGCCTGGGGGTTGAACACCTCACATCTGGATGTTCCATTTGTGCAGGGTTCAACCCCAGGGCTTTGAAGGAGCGGAGGTCCAAGCTTGTTTTGGTGGGCCTTTTACGCCGGACTCGGCTCCGACCTCCGCTCCTTCGGGAGTAACCGTGCCACGGTTATTCCTCTCGCACCCTCCTCCTCCTGGGACTCAACCTCCCGTTTCTGGTTGGAGGAGAGGGATGCTAAGAAAAGGGACCGGAGGGAGAAGCACCATAAGCGGCGGGCGAGACCTCTGTTTCAGCCCCGCCAGCCAAGCGGCTTCTCCCGGCTCCATTGTCGGCTCGGTCTCCTCCTTCTCGGCTCCGGTCTCCAGTGTGTTTTTCACCAGGACCTGAGGAGGAGGAGACCCGATCTCCGTCGAGGCTATCGAGGAGGCACTCCAGGCCTACCTCGGTAGCCTCGTCGAGATCCACGATAGCCTTCGGATGCTGATCTGGTCCGGATGATGAGAAGGTTCATCCAGGCCCAGATGCAGATGGGAGTGCTCTTGCCTCCCCCCCCCCTCTGGGGGGGAGCTCAACCCCCTTTTTCAAACCGATTGCTCCTTCTCCGACCCGCTATCCGGGTTCGGAGCAGCTGGAGCCGAGCCGGGGTGGGCCGGCGCCGATAGTACTTTGTACTTCGGATCCGACCCTGCCCTCGACTGCATCGGATCCGACCTCTCGGAGCCTGGATCCGAGCCTCGGATCCGGGGGGATCAGTGCTCCTTCGGCGCCGTCTGTGTCGGAGCGCACTGTCCCTTCGGATCCGAAGCGCCGGCTCCGATCCACTCTTCGGATCCGAGGGGAGCCGATTGTCGGATCCTTTGGTCGAGGTCGGCTCCTTCGGCATTTGATGTAGTGGAGAGGGCCCTGTTGAGGGTCTCCGGACCCCGGCACTTGTTTCGCCCGTCCCGCTCCCACTGCACTGGGCCAGGCTTCCACCATCCGGCCCTTGGGACAGCCCGCTTCTGTGCCCCAAGTTGCTCCAATGGAACAAGTTGCTGCTTGCGGAGTCCTCTGACAGCCCCCAGAGGATGTCCTCGCAAGCATACGTGCAAAAGGAGGCACATTGACTCCCCGAGTCTCTCACGGAAGACACGGACTTGGAGGAAGGGAAGGCTCCCCACGGTCACCCCGAGGATGTCTCATTTGGAGACATCATGGAAATGCTCGTATAAGGGGGTGGTCTGCCCCAAGTCTTCCTCGGACGAGTCCGTGTTCTTGGAGGCATTTGAAGCGGGCCCGTCTACCTCTTGGGTGTCCTCCTGCCGACCCCTGGTGGACCTCATTACCACCAGGGCGTGGAAGGAACCGGACACCGTGGAGCCAATTCCTAAGAGGCCCGATAGGATCCTCAGCCCACCGTCCGACCGTGCCCATTGGAGTAAGGGGCCTCCGGTAGATGCCATGTTGACGGCGGCCACCAAGAGGGAACTTGCTCAGGAGAGTCCTCAGTCCATCCCCGAACAAGGAGTCTCGGATGATGGACCGCTTGGGGAAGCGGATGTTTAGTTCAGCGACCTTCTTGGTAAGGGCGCTGAACTACCTGGCACACGTCATTAGGATGCAGCGAGATCTCATTAAAGAATACGCTGCATCTCCCCCAGAGTCCATGTCGGAGGAGGACAGGGTGCTGCACTCCACCCGCATGGCCACTCTTAGGTCAGTTACTAATACCTCTATGCGGCTACTCTCCCACGCTACGGAAGGCGCCGCTAGAGCCGCAGGGGCAGGCCTAGTCACTAGACGTCAGGCCTGGCTCCGTCACTGCGATTTTTCTGAGCCCTTCAAAGCGTCATTTGCGAACGCCCCCTTTGATGGTTCTGCTCTCTTTGGCAAAACCGTTCGCGAAACGTTGACCCAGAGCGAGAAGGACGGGAAGACGCTGTCTGCCATCGGAATCCGCTTCTCTGCACCCCAGAGGCCCTACTCTAGGAACCAAAAGGGTCAGAAGAAGATGTGGTTCCGGAAGTCGCAGCAGTCCCAGCCTGCTCCGGACAACCAGTCCTTCCGTGGCAGAGGAGGACAGGGAGGACGCCGCCCTAGAGGCAGAGGGGCTCCCAGAAACTTCGGGTCCAGGGAACCTTTCTCTGAACGGCCCGCGCAGCAACCCTGAGAGGTTGCCCGGCTGCTCCACTCTGGAGGCAGTCGGGGGACGTTTTTCGGGGCACCTAGCGGCATGGGAGTCCATAACATCAGACCGCTGGGTTCTCCAAATCATATCCAGAGGATATCACATCCCCTTTCTTCACTTTCCAAAGTTGAAGTCCCTCCCAGACGTTCCACCTGGTCAACGGGAGGCCGCTTTGGCAGAAATTGGCCATCTGCTAAAGAAAAGAGCCATCCAGCCCGTCCCCCCAGACCAGATCGGATCAGGGTTCTACTCCAGGTTCTTTTTGGTGCCAAAGAAGACGGGGGAACTAAGACCAATTCTAGACTTTTCTCTCTTGAATCTGGCAGTCCCCAAAGAAAAATTCCGAATGGTCACTCTGTAATCTATTCTCCCCCTTCTGGGAGAAAATCACTGGATGTGCTCTATAGACCTCAAAGACGCGTACTACCACATCCTGATGGACAGGCGCTCCAGGAGGTTCCTCCGCTTCCGGCTGGGAGCCAGTCACTACCAGTTCCGGGTCCTTCCCTTTGGTCTCACCACAGCCCCCAGGGTGTTCACCAAAGTATTAGCAGTGGTAGCGGCCCACCTGAGGCTTCAGGGGGTGCAGGTCTTTCCCTACCTGGACGACTGGCTTCTTTCCGCCCCAACAAGGCATCTACTATTATTGGCGCGAGACTCCTTTCTCCATCTTGCTCCCTTTCTGGGCATTACAATAAATACAAAGTAATCCAACCTGGCGCCCACACAGCTCTTAGATTTTATAGGGGCCAGGCTAGACACAAGGAGTTTACGAGCCTTCCTCACTGTTCAAAATCTGCAGCTCCAGGTGCGGGCCATTCTCCACTCAAGTTCTGTTCCGGCGGAGTTGGTCCTGAGGGCTCTAGGGTCCATGGCGTCTGCTATAGCACTTCTCCCTCTTGCCAGGCTCAATATGCGCATCCTACAGTGGACTCTTAGTACAGTGGTCATACCTTGCTCTCCCTATGCATCATCCCATTGCGATCAGCAAGGCTTGCAAGCGGTCCCTCCTGTGGTGGCTTCACTCTCCAGATCTCCACGGGGGCCGCCCATTTTGTGCTTCTCCCCCTCTCGCCACGGTGACCACGGACGCCTCCCGCCTCGGGTGGGGGGGGGCATTTTGCGGGCCGGACCGTCCAAGGCACGTGGAACGATTCAGAGACCTTACTGCATATCAACGTTCTAGAGATGAGAGCAGTGCTCTTAGCGTTGCTAGCACTTCAGGACTTTCTTCCCTTGGGAACAATTGCGATTCAATCGGACAACATGTCTGTGGTCTGGTACATCAACAAGCAAGGGGAACAAGGTCTTACCCCCTTTGTCGAGAAGCCATGAGAGTTTGGGAATGGGCAATCTCCACCAACCGCTTTCTAATAGCAACGCACATTCCGGGTTGGTCCAACATCCTGGCGGACAAGCTCAGTCGCACCATTCTGACCCCTTACGAGTGGTCTCTCAATTTTCAAGTAGCGGAATGCATATTCGCATGGTGGGAACTCCTTCATGCGATCTTTTGCCTCTCCCTCAAACACCAAGTGCGACAGTTTTTCGCACTGATACCTCCTCCAGGAGGTTCCCCAAGAGACGCTGTGGTGCATGCTTGGCCACCCGGTCTTCTGTATGCTTATCCACCCTTGCCTCTAATGCTCCAAGTTCTTCAGAAAGCCTCTCGGGTGGGTTGCAGAATGATTCTCATTGCTCCGTTTTGGCCTCGACAGATCTGGTTCCCCTTTCTAAGGTCTCACTCGGTGAATCCTCCTTGGATTCTAGATCCCATTCCGGATCTGATATCCCATCCATCCTGCATACCTCCTCTGAATCTGGACAACCTGAAGCTGATCGCTTGGCTGCTCCAGTTCCACTCTTGATCAGGACTCCCGGTATTTCGTCACCTGTTAAAGAAATTCTGGTGGCAGCTCATAAACCGTCCACTAGGAAGGTCTACCGCAGCAAGTGGAAATGGTTTTCTTTGTGGGTGGAGCGGCAAAGCCTGAATCCCTTCACGGTTCCTCTCCCCTTAGTGCTTGACTTTCTAACCACTCTTTTTAACGATGGTGCCAGCAGTTCCACAGTCAAAGTACAACTGGCGGCAATTTCTCATTATCACATTGGCCATGACTCTAATCCTCTTATGTCAGCAAAATTGTGTAAAATTTTCCTTAAAGGTACTTTTCTTCTCAGGCCCCCTGTAAAACAAGCGGTTCCTCCTTGGGACCTCTCTTTGGTTCTCCAGGCCTTGACCGCCCCCCCTTTCGAACCAGCGGCTACGGTGGATCTCAAATTCTTGTCTTACAAGACAGCCTTTTTGGTAGCCATTACATCGGCCAAGAGAGTTTCAGAGCTTCAAGCATTATCAGCTAAACCTCCTTACCTGGTATTTCATCCGGACCGTGTCTACCTCAGGACCAACCCGTCCTTTCTTCCTAAAGTTGCTCCTGAAGCAAACATTAATCAGTCCATTAACCTCCCTGTTTTCTTCCCTAAATATGAAAACAAAGGTGAATATAAGCTTCACTCATTAGATGTCCACAGGCAACTTAGATTTTATCTAAACAGGACGGCTGGTCATAGGCAACCCGACCAGTTGTTTATTTGCTTTGCAAAATTTAACTTGGGCAAGCCAATTTCTAAAGTTTCTCTGTCTCGCTGGATTTTACAGTGCATCTTATTGGCTTATCAAGCTTCAGGAAGGCCCGCACCGGAGGGTGTTCATGCCCATTCAACCCGGTCAGTATCTACCTTGGCAGCCTTCAAGGCTAGGATTCCTCTAGATGATATTTGTGCAGCAGCCACGTGGGCTTCATCTCATACTTTTATCTCCCACTATAAGTTGGAACTTGCATCTAGGGGTTGAGCATCATTTGGCTCCGCGGTGCTCTGGAATATCCTTCCATGATGGCCGCCCAAGATTCAGGTAGCTGGGGACTCTGTCCCACAGGTTGCAGACAAATGTATCTCCTACTTCAGATTTAGAAGTTATGTACTCACCATAACGTTCCATCTGAGTAGGTGTATTCATTTGTCTGCAACCATCCCGCCCTCCTATCCCCCTGGCCTTTCAGTTTCCTGCATATTATCTGTTACCCTTTTCAGGGTGTTGTTGCTGTTGGCAAACTCGATCTGAGGTCATGAGGGTAGAGCAGGGCATTATGGGTGAGGGGAGGAGCTGAGAGCTTGGATCCATAGCTGGAAAACCATGCCGGTTCGGATCCGATATCGGATCCATAACCCACAGGTTGCAGACAAATGAATACACCTACTCAGATGGAACGTTATGGTGAGTACATAACTTCTAATTCTTAAAATGTTTTGGGAATATTTGGGAGCTTTTCTTTCTGGGCCTTCTCTAAAAATGGGCATCTATCTAGTTGGACTTTCCAATAATCAAATTTCAGTAAATAAAAGGTTCAGTCTACCCATAAGTTTAACAAAGTCAGCAAAAGTCCAGTCTTACTCGGCCACTTTTTCTTGCAAAATCTTATTTCACAAATGTGTGTGATGCTTTGTAGTTTCCCATTCATTCACTAATTTCAGCTTTGCTGGTTGTCTTCCTCTTCATAGGTTCATAGATTCATAGGTTCATACTAGGCTATCTACCCTAGGGCATTTATAAGCCTAGTCAGAGTGTGTTTGGCTTTCGCCACCCATTTTAAATTAATTTTTGCTATGCCCTTTTTCGAGGTTAGTATACTGTGCCTCTGTCTAACAGTGACACAAGTGATACCCGGGGTAAACCTACGATCTCCCATCCACTCATCAAGATTCCTCTTCAAGAGAGTCAATGAGGGACTCTGCCTAACCTGGACTGGGATTTTATTCCAGAGTGAATCATCTCCATCTCCCAATATCCGACCCTATTTCACGTCCAAGATATTCCTTATTCTACTAGTCAACTTCTGTGCTCTCTCTCAAACATTTTCCTTTGGAACAGTAGAAAAGATTTCACTGGCAAAGTCTGAGCTTCATTGTTAGAAGATTGAGGTGCAGAGTCCCTTCTGTTTAGTGGAACACTTTTTGTTGGATAAAACCGTATTTCCTCCATAGCATGTTCTGCATCCATAAATGTCTGATCTTCCAAGAAGGTATTCTGACGACAGCTGAATACTGCAGCTTGAATTTCACACTTGCCTCTCAACATTCCATAATCACTGGGATAAATTTGCTTCTCTTTTTCCTGGTGTACAGTGAATAATCGATCTGATGTCACCTTCATTTCCATTAACTTTTGGGTCTCTGTTCCGACCCTCGGAACTAACTGGCCGATGTTATGTTGTCCCATCTCGTCTTAGTTCTTGTTGGTTGGGTTTGGAGCCGATCCTCTGCTCCGACTCGGCAGATTTACTATAGCTCGAGTGCTTTTACTGGCTCGAGGTTACCCCTTATCCCAACATGCCTAGCGGTAGCTACCCAGAACTTGTTTGTTGCTTGCAGCATCGAGATTGTGACTACTGGCTCAGGCTACGTACTTTGTGCTTTTTTTCAATTTATCGTTACCTTTCTAAAAGTTTTTCTGATTGTATTGACTTGTTCGAGTGTATACAATCCCTGTTAGTCTAGCGACCCTTTTCTCTGCTTGTTGGGTGTTTTTGGCCATCGTTTTCTCCTCAGGCCTTGGTTTCCCCTTGTGAGCCCATTTAAATTAGAGGGTTCTTTTTTACCCACCCTTTCTGGGATTGCTGGCTGTTAGAGGCTCTCCCATCGGGGGAGTCGCCATTTAAGTTAGAGGCTCTCCCTCTTTTTCGCTTCTTCCCTTCAAAAAAGAGTTCTTCCATTTTTGTTGTTTGGGCTACCTCTTGTAGTTAGTTGTTGTGTGCTGTCAGCTTATAGCTTTGTTTTTTCCAGTAGTGTGAAAAATTCTTTTTGTCAAGTATTACCATGTCTAAAGAGTCGAAACCCTCTGGGTTTAAAAATGTGACTCTTGTTTCCAGAAAATGTCCCTTACGGATGGGCACACGGGTTGTGTATATTGTTTAGGGGCAGGACTCTTGCTCAATCTGTCATGCTTTCAGTTTAAGTCCTGCAGGAGAAAAGAAATTAATTTTGCGTGGCCTTCTGAAGAACCCTCAAGATTCTTTGTCTCGGGGGTCCTCTGCCAGCTACAATAATAGATTAATAGATTAGTACTAGGCTAACTGCCCTTGTGAGACATTTTAAGCCTAGACAATTATCCCCTGTGAAATTCAAACCCTGTACCTTGTGTCTGTAAGGCAAACACCTTAACCATTAGGCCATCCTCCTAACCCAAAGACTCTGGCTCAGAGCCAAATGTCCGGGAAATGCACCAAGCCATCGGTTCCAAGTTTGGAACAGATAAAAACTATTGAAAAGCCTTCAGCTCTGTTGGCTCCCAGCATTGGTTCCGACAAATCTAAGTCTCCAGCGGCTCCATCTGTCCTCGGAGCCAGTCCGGACCCATAAGAGATCAAGGTCTCCATGTCTGGAGCCGGTACGCTTTGCTTTACTATCGCATCTGCTCTAACCAGGAGCAGGCACTCACCGGTCCACTTCGTACTCCTTTCTGTCCTCCAGGCTCTCTGATCACGAAGTGGAGAGAGTGGTCAACAGGTTCCTGAAGTCACAGGCACTTGCTAAATTACTTTCGAGCGCGGCCTATAAGGAATTGGCTCCTTCAGCCCTTCCAGCTTCTCCACCAGTTCCTCCTCTGACTCTCTTGAGCTCTGAGCCGGAGTGCATGGAGGTTGTGGTGGTGGAACCATTTTTTCTTCTCCTTTATCGGTTCTGACAACTGCTCTGATCTCCTCGATGTCTCAGTCTGTCGAGGGAGCTGGGCGCCGAAGCTGTTTTGTCAGCTCTGAGGGGGAAGTTGCATTGAACCCTTGTCTGACCCCGCTCTCCCTCTTGGAGCTTCGATGCAGGTGAGTTTGATTCCCACATCGGCCTCTTAGCCGTTGCTCCCGGTTCGCAGGAGATCTCCGGGCTGTTCTGAGCCAGCGGCTCCTTTGACTTGGAACTGTGGCGTCTTCAAGGTGATGAGTGTGCTGTCTCCTGAGACAGCTCCACCCTCTGCTCATTTGGCTCCTTCTCCCTCGATGCCTGCCTTTGACCACCTCATTCCTCTAAGCATAGGGAACCTGTGCCCCAGGATGCCCCACTTGGTGACGCACATCTTCCGAAACCTCCTCCTAACATTTGGAGGAGGTCCCTCAGAAGAAGAAATGCAAGAGGAAGCATCTAGACTCCCCTGAGTCTATCACTTCAGATACAGACTTGGATGAATCGGAAGGGTCCCCACGGTCCCCTTCTGAGGATGTCTCCTTTTCAGACATCTTGGAAATCCTTAGACAGAGGGGTGGCTGGAAGTCCCTGGCCCCTTCTGAGGACAAGTCTCTCTACCTGGATGCATTTGGTTCCTGACCCTCCACCTCTTGGGTGTCTCCGCCTTTTGACCCACTTTTGTCTGTAGTGAGTCGAAAGGCATGGAGGGTTCCAGAGACCACGGAACCAGTTCCGAGGAGATAGAATAAATTTATTTCTGCTCTTGAGGATAAGTCTTTCCTTTCCAAAGGGGTCCCTGTTGATGCCATGGTGGTGGCAATAGCCACTAAGAAGGAACTTGCAGAAACTTCATCTGTCTAATCGATGAACAAAGAGTCTTGTACGATGGACAGGTATGGGAAGCGTATGTTTTCCTCAGCAACCTTTACTTTCAGGTTGCTGAATTACTTGTCTCATTTCACACAGCTTCAGAAGAATCTCCTGAAGGAGCTAGAGGATAACCTGCAAGATCCTATAGCTGAGGGCATTGCGAACAGGGCAGCTTCCCAGCTTGCGACCTTGACTTCTGTGGTTAACTCCTTCATGAGGCTCATTTCTTATGCCGCAGATGGAGCAAGTAGGGCAGCAGATACTGGAGTAGCTTTGCGGAGACACTCCTGGCTGTGCCTTTGTTAGTTTGCAGAACCTTTTAAGTCTTCATTTATCAACAACCCCCTTTGATGGCTCGTTCTTGTTCGGGACTCAGATAAGAGACTCTCACCAGGTGTGAACAGGATGGCAAGACACTCTCTGCCGTAGGTGTCCATTTTTCCTCTCCATCTGGACCCTATCCTAAAGGTCAGAAAAGTGGAAAGATGTGGTTCCGAAAATCACAGTGAGCTTCGCTTGACACACTTGGAGATTTTTCTCTAAGGGCAGAAGGGGGGAAAACAGAAGATGCCCCCCTCTTGGCAGAGGAGGTCCAGAACAGCAGGGCAACAGAGATACTTTTTCTGCTAGGCCCTTACAGCACTCCTGAAGGGAGTCCTGGCTGTCCACCTCTGCAGGCAGTCGGGGGCAGACTATCACTGTACACAGCAGCTTGGCAATTTATCACAAAAGAATCATGGGTACTGTTGATAATATCCAGAGGTTACAAAATTCCTTTCTCAGTCCCCCCCCCCCCAAAAAAAAAGGAAAGCGTTTTATCCCATATGTTCCACCCAGTCTTTGGGATCACGCAATCCTAGAGGTTCAAAGATTGCTAGAAAAAAGATCCATCCAGGAAGTCTCCGCAGACCAAATTGGATCTGGAACTTACTCAAGGTTCTTTTTAGTTACGAAAAAGGCTGGGCACTGATGATTCATTTTGGATCTCAGCAAGCTAAATCAGTGGGTAAAAACAGTCGAAGTTCCAGATGGTAATACTGCAGTCCATTCTTCCTTTCTTGTGTCAAGACAATTGGATGTGCTCCATAAATCTCCAGGACACGTACTACCACATAAAAATGGACAGGCAATCCAGGAGATTCCTATGCTTCTGGCTGGGAGCCAGTCATTATCATTTCAGAGCCCTGCTCTTTGGTCTCACCACAGTCCCCAGTGTGTTCACCAAGTGTATGGCAGTGGTCACTGCTCACCTGAAGCATCTAGGATGCCAGGTGTTTCCATATCTAGATGACTGCTACCACCAAACATCAACTGATCAAAGCACGGGACTACACGATCCAAACTTGTTCCCAGTTAGGCATCACCATAGTATACGAAAAGTCTGCCTTGCCTTGTCAGTCTATTACCTTTATAGGGGCAGATTTAGATACAAGACGCATGATAGTAAAACTGCCTCAAGACAGGTTGTCAGCCTTTCGTCCGCAAGTTTTGTTCCTCATAAAAAAGATGAGAGTTCAGGCAAGAGAAGTTTTACAAGTCTTGGGCTCAATGGCTGCTGCAAATCACACTAGTTCCTTTGGCACGCTTCCACGTGTGGATTCTGCAGTGGCTTTTTGTTCAGTGGTCTTTCCAGTATTTGCCAACGTCACACATTAACTTTATTACGGAATCTTCCAAAAAAGACCTAGTATGGTGGCTTGTTTCCCCCCAGGTGACTCTGGGCAGACCCTTCTAGACGCCCATTCTGTAGCCACAGTGACCACTGACGCTTCCCAGATAGGGTGGGGGGGCATTATCTGGGACACTGTCCAAGGAATGTGGCAACCTCACGAATACCATTTGCACATCAATGTTCTAGAAGTGAGTGGTGCTTCTGGCATTGCAAGCTCTTCAAGACTCTACGTACTGGGACCATTACAATTTAGACAGACAATTTCAATGGTATGGTACATCAACAAGCAGGGCAGAACCAGATCTTACCCCTTGTATTGGGAGGCGCTTCGAGTATGGCAATGGGCGATAATGTTTTCTGATTGCAATGCACATTCCCAGAAAATCCAGTGTGATAGCGGACAGGCTCAGCTGGGCTATCCTCATGCCTCACGAGTGGTCCCTGAAGCAAGAAGTTGTAGACTTGATTTTCCGCAAATGGGGCCAGCCATGCTGCAATCTTTTTGCCACTCCCCTGAACAACAAATGCAGCAGCTAATTCGCACTAGTTCCCCCTCCGGGACAGTCACCAAGGGATGCACTTGTTCATGATTGGTCTCCGGGACTACTATATGCCTTTCCCTCTAATTCCAAAGGTACTTCAGAAAGCAAAGTCACTGGGTTGCGAACTCATCCTCATTGCTCCTTACTGGCCTCGTCAGATATAGTTTCCATTTCTTCGCCATCATCTTCAACTAGAGCCTTGGATACTGGACCCAGTTCCGGACCTCCCGACGCATCAGTCGGGTGGGCTGCATCCATCCCTCCAAACTCTCAAGCTGACTGCTTGGTTCCTCTACTTCCAGTCTTAGCCAGGCTCCCAAACATTTCCTCTGCTGTACAACATATCCTAGTGTCCTCCCACAAGCCCACTACCAGGAAGATTTACACTAGCAAATGGAAGAGGTTCTCTCATTGGGCGAAGAGCAATGACATTGAACCTTTCACTGCTCCTGTTCACAAGATTCTTGACTTTCTGGCTGAAACCTTCGAAAAAGGGGCTGCTGCAGCTACTATTAGGGTCCAACTTGCTACCATCCCTAATTTTCATGTAGGAGACTTGGGTTCTAACATGTCCCATAAGTTGTGCAGAGCATTCTTATGAGGTACAGCACTTCTACAGCCCCCAGTAAGATAACCCCCCCCCCGGGACCGAAACTTGGTTTTAGCTTTTATGGTTCTGCCACCTTTTGAACCAGCAGCATCTTGTCCCCTGAAATTTCTATCTTGGAAAACCCTCTTCTTGGTTGCTATAACCTTAGCTAGACAGGTTTCTGAATTGCATGCTTTGTCTATTCACCCACCATATCTCATTTTTCACAAAGATAGTCTCTCTTAGGACCACTCCTTCCTTCTTGCCAAAGGTATGTTCAGAATATAACTTAAGTCAGTCCATTGAGCTTCCTGTGTTATTACCCAATTACAACAACAAGGCAGAGTATAGACTCTACCAGTTGGATTCCCATAGACAATTATATATCCTTTGCTGACAATAAGCAAGGTTATCCAGTTTCAAACATGACCTTATTAAAATGGCTGTTGGACACAATCAAGTTATTCATATGATTTGCGTAAAAAGAAGCTTCCAGGAAGTCCCAGAGGACATTCAACCAGGGCCTTGGCCACCTCTGTTGCCTTCCAAGCTAAATTGCCTTTAGATTCAATGTGTGCAGCAGCAACATGGGCAAATCCTCATACCTTTATCACTCATTACAAAGTGGATGTGGTCTCCCGGAATAGAGCATCCTTTGGTTCCACGGTCCTGAAGAGTTTGTTCCAGTGAGGCATCCAAGAACCAGGTGCTGGGGGTGCAGTCCCAACCAGCAATAATGAAGGCGAGATGGGACAACATAACATAAAGTTATGTACCTACCATAAGTTCCATGTTTGTTGTCCATCATCTCGCCTTCCTTCTGCATCCCCCCCCCTCCTTCCCCCTTCCTACAGGATCGAGAGGCATTCCTTTATTGGTCACACTGGCTGAGTTTCCTGCTGACATACCAGGTTAGTTAACCATGCATTGTTTTTCCTCTTTCCTTCTTAACCTTTAATGCATAAGAGCTTAGTAAGAGATGTTTTTTACTATGTATGTCTAGTGTGGGCTATTACAAACGCGATCCGGGTAGCTACCACTAGGCATGTTGGGATAAGGGGTAGCCTTGAGCCAGTAAAAGCTCTTGAGCTATAGTAAATTGGCTGAGGCGGAGCTGAGGATTGGCTCTGAACCCAACCAGCAAGAAGGAAGGTGAGATGAAGGACAAACCTGGAACGTTATGGTAGGTACATGACTTCTTTTTCTCCATATTTGAGATTTTCTACTTGAGCTCCTCTCTTATACCCATAATACCCTGCTCCCCATTCCTCGGAAGTGTACCTCATTATGAGGAACGTACCTCATTTGGGGTCTTAAAAAGTTTATGTACCTCGAAGTTCCACATGGAAAAGGTCTGTAACACATTTAGTGTTAGGATTTATTTATTTATTTTTTTTTTTTTAAGTGAAATCCATGGTAAATAGAATTAAATCATATTAATTTACTAAAAGGTCTTTTATAAGTAAAACCAGCATATTTTAACCATTGTATGACCTTCCGAGCTGAAGTTGTTAGTAAGCTATTAGTACATGTTCCACATTTTGCCCATTTCTTCCACATTATTATACAACAGCAGCTATTCCCAGAGCCCAGTGTGACCATACACAAAACAGCTCTTCTTAGAGCTCACGTGGATCTGCACCTTACACCAAACAGTTCTTCACAGAGCTCACAGTACACCAAACAGCTCTTCTCTGAGCTCACAGAGATCTGTATAAGCTCAGGTAAGAGCAACAGGAGACACATTGAAGAACAGAACGGCTCTTATTAGAGCTACCACCGACACCCGAACAGGCATTCAAAACACAAAATGGCTCTTTTCAGAGCTCACAGAAATCTGTATCAGCTCTGGTAAGGCACAGACACAGCTTTGATGAACCAAACAAAACAGATGTTTTTCGTGTTTCACTGTTGCAGTCATTACATTTGGGTTATCTGCTGGCAGGTTACCCTCAGTCGGCCTGAATTCCAAAGTCTTGGGTCCTGCATTGGTTGCTGTCTCCTCTTTCATGATGTCAGGTCGTCAGGGGTATAAAACATGCAGCTGACACCATTTTCTTTAGTCTTTCTTGCAGCGCGGTGCCGAAGCAGAAGCATTTTGCAAGTGCCGGTCGGCCGACTCCTGAAATATTCGAGTTTGAGTTTCAGAACCGAAGTCTCCACTAAAGCTAAATACCCCATTGGGGAAACTTTTTTCTTGCTCTTTACTGATGTCAGAAAAAGTTAATAATTGTATTACTTGTGGGAAGCAAATACCTCATAAAGATTTCCATTTATACTGTATTGCTTGCCTAGGCCCTGATCACAACGTGCCTGGCTGTTGGGTTTTTTGCTAGATTTAACCAATGCACTATTAAGCGTTGGTATATTTTTGCCTCAGAGTATAATGGAAACGGATTTAACTACCCAGAAATGTCGGATAGCAGTCCGACTACTGGAGTACATAAAAAACGCAAAGAAAAGGACAGAGCCAGACAGTTGAGGTCCAAAACAGACGACAAAGCTTTTTCTAAGCCAGTCGCCGGTTCTCAGTGAGGCGCTTTCGCAGCTCCTGATACCCACTACTTTAGAGTCGCAGGCCTCTACCGACACCCATTTGGAGTCCGGCATGCTGTGAGATACTCAAAGTATTGGACCCATGGATGTATCTCTCTCGGGTGTGTCCGGAGCCGCTTAGCAGGCACCGGCTTTTGAGGGTGTATTCAGGCCTCAACATTTATATATCAAACCGACAACAGCTGCAAAACCAAAGACAAAAGCAACTTCTAAAACTAAAAAAAACGATGCATGAGCCACGTGCACAGGCCTCTATTCCTAAAAAAACAGATTATCAAAATGGATGAAGACCTTATTACCTTGATCAGGGGTTCCCATCCCTCTCCAGATAAGAGGCCTAGGCAAGACACTGATTACGAATCTTCAGATCAGGTTTCTGTTTCTTCTGGTTCCTCTTTTGATCAGGAATCATCTATACCTCCGTATGAGGATTCTGATGCAGAGGAGTTTATACCATCTGCATCACCTCCTGAGGATTATTAATTTGGAGAAACCTTGCAAACTTTGAAGGAGCATTTTCACTGGGAGAGTCAAGATTTCTCAGAATCAAAAAAGAGGCTCAGGGATTTCCTCCTTCTCCCTCAGCACAGGCCTTTAGCCATACCCCCTGTTTTAGACATTGTGGATGATGTGTTTTCGGAGTCTAGCTTGACCCCTGACTCCTTACCTCTGGCTCCCAGCAAGCCTAACAGATATTACAGGGCACCTGACTCGCACAAATTTTTATTTAGAAACCTTGCTGCTGATCCAGAAATTATTTCACAGGGTCCAAAGGGAGTTAAGGCCTCAACAGCAAAAAATCCTACCCCTTCTGACAGAGATTCAAGGGCACTGGATAGATGGGGAAAAAAGGTTTATACATCTGCAACCTTGGCAGTTAGGGCCTTAAGCTGCCAATTTCATATGCTCAAGTATCAACAACATGTTATGGGACTGCTGAAGCAGAAAATGATGATTTCTGAATGTGCAGAAAATAAAGAATTGCTGGAATTATTGCATGCAGCTGAACAGGTTGGAACGCATACTTTGCAATGTGGATGTTCATTGTGCATACAGCTGCAGTCATAACAGATGGGTTCTCCTGCTGTCAGGCGGGTCCTTGGTCGGCCGAATTCCAAAGTCTAGGTCCAGCGTCGGTTGTCGCTTCTTCCCTGACGTCAGTGCGACAGGGGTATAAAGGAACCAGCCAACGCCATTTTCTCCAGTCTTTCTTGCCGCGTGGTGCCCGAAGCAGAAGCAGTTCGCAAGTGCCGGTCGGCCAGCTCCTGAAATTACGAAAATTTTGAAACCGAAGTCTTCTTGAAAGCTAAGTACCCGTTGAAACTTTTCTTGCCTCAGACCGATGTCAGACAAAGTTAATTGTATTTCATGTGGGAAGCAAATACCGCATAAGAACTTCCATTCCCTTTGTATACCTTGTTTAGGCCCAGACCACGACGTCTCGGTCTGTCGCTTTTGTGCTACATTCAACAAATGCACCTTTAAGCATCGGGCGGAGTTCGCCCAGCATTATTTTGGAAAAACATTTAACTATATTATGTCGTCGGATACTCCGACTCCAGTTTTGTCTAAAAAATGCAAAGATAAGGACCGACACACGAGGTCCGCGGCCTCTACCGACACCACGCCAAAGCCGACTACAGGTTCTCAGCGAGGCGCCTACGCACCCCCTGACTACCGACGACACTTCATTGGCGGTGTCTCCTGTGCCCAAGGTCGCAGGCTCCTCGGCCCACACCCCGACTACAGATACCGAAGCCACTCTTGGCATTGAACCTGAAAATGTGGACAGGTCTACCTCCACTCAAGGTGTCTTCAGACCTTCCTTTTCTTTCTCCATCAAGGCTTTCACTAAGTCTAAAGCAGCCATGCACTCTGAGACAAGCTACACAGGGCCCATCTCCAGGCCCCATGCCTAAAAAACAGATGCTTAAAATGGCTGAGGATTTAATTACTCTTATCAGGGGTTCTCAACCCCCACCGGACAAAAGGCCCAGAGTGTAGGAAGAATCCCCCTCCTCTAATCAGGGCTGCATTATTTCAGAGCACTCTGATGATCAGGAACATTCTTACTCCCCTTTTGAAGACTCTGATGCGGAGGAGACCATTCCTTCTGTATCCCCCCCAGAGGATTACTCATTTGGGGAAACTTTGCATACCTTAAGGGAACACTTCCACTGGGAAGGCCAAGATTATTCTGATTCCAAGAAAAGGCTTAGGGAATTTCTCTTACTACCTCAGCACAGGCCTCTGGCTATACCTCCTGTCTTGGACATCCTAGATGATGTTTACTCGGAGGCCTGCCTTAACCCGGACTCTCTCCCTCCAGCCCCAGTTAAGCCTGACAGGTACTACAGGGTTCCTGACTCACACCAATTTCTATACAAAAGCCATGCTGCTGACCCAGAAACCATCTCACAGGGCCCCAAGGGAATTAAGGCCTCCACTGCTAAAAATCCATTACCTTCCGAGAGAGATTCCAGATCCCTAGAAAGGTGGGGAAAAAAGGTGTATACATCGGCTACCTTAACCATGAGGGCCTTAAACTGTCAGTTCCATATGCTAAAATACCAACAGTTTTTGTTATCACAATTGAAAAATAAAATGTCACAACCTGAACAACCAGACTTGAAGGAGTTGCAGGATTTGATGCATAGTGTAGAACAAGTGGGTAAGCATACTTTATAATGTGGTTTTGATGCTCTAGAGGCCTCATGTAGAGCTGCTGTTACAGGATCAGTCATACGTAGACATGCCTGGCTCAAGGAACAAACCTTGCCTGATCATGTCAAAGCTAAATTACTAGATGCCCCTCTTCAAAAGGATGTATTATTTGGTGCTAATGCTGAGGAGGTATTAAGGAAAATGGAGGAAAAGGCTAAATCAATGCAAACTGTGAAAGATTTTCTACAGGTACAACCCCCACGTTTCAGTAGAAATTGGCCTTCCAAAAATTGGTCCTTTCCAGCCACGGACAGACCCCAAAGAGGCAGATACAGGCGCCCGAGGGGCAGAGGACAATCCCAAGGATCGTTTAGAGGCAGACAATGGCAAGCTCCTACACAAAGAGGTGGTGAGGATAACTCGCAATCATTCAGAAGGCAAGCCCAATGACTTTCCCCTTTGCATGCCAAGCAAGACTCAAATGGCAGCCCCCTTAGGAGGAAAACTGGCATTATTTTCAAAAAATTGGCATATTGTCACAAAAGACAAATGGATCCTGGACATTATAAACCGAGGCTACAGATTCCATTTTCACACCCTTCCAGAAATGAGAGGCATGCCAAACCTGCCACACAATCAAAGGGCAGAGGCACAAAGGCAAATTACAGATCTCATAGACATGAAAGCTATTCAAGAGGTACCTACGCACAAACAAGGTCAAGGTTTTTATTCCAGGCTATTCCTGGTACCAAGGAAGGGAAAAGATTGGAGACCTATTTTGGACCTTTCCATCCTAAACACATTTTTACTCGTACCAAAATTCAAGATGCTCACTCTACAGCAACTTCTTCCCATGCTGGGCAAGGAGTCTTGGCTGGTAACATTGGACCTCCAGGAGGCATACCTGCATGTCCCAATCAGACAAAATTGCAGAAGATACCTCAGATTTCTTGCAGGTTCAACCCATTATCAATTCTCTGCATTGCCCTTTGGCTTATCTACTGCGCCCAGAGTATTCACGAAATGCCTGGCATCAGTAATTGCCTACTGCAGACTTCAAGGGATACAAATATACCCCTATTTGGACGACTGCCTGATCCAAGCGGACAGCAAGCACATTCTGCTGAAACATCTGGCTTATGTAATAATGTTGTTGAACTCTCTGGGATACACAGTCACCAAAAAGAAATCAAGGCTAATACCCTCTCGGAAGATAATTTTCCTGGGTGCCAACTTGGACACAAACACCCAGATGGCCTACCTCACGCCAGAGAAGCAGGGGCATCTAACTCAGTACTTCAGAGCACTAGCAAATTGCACCAGGCTGACTGCAAGGAAAATCCTGCAGGCTCTGGGATTCATGGCATCTTGCATCTTACTAATCCCATGTGCAAAGCTGCATATGAGGAAACTTCAATGGTACCTGAAAAACATATGGTCTCAACACAGCCACAGTTTGGAAACAATAATACCACTAATTCCATGTCTACAAAAGAATTTCTGTGGTGGGCTCAAGCATGCCAAACAAACACAGGTCTTCCATTCAGCAAGCCTCAAGCAAATCAAGTCATCACAACAGACGCCTCGGACTATGCCTGGAGGGCGCACATGACAAGATCGGTGCATTCAGGGCAAATGGTCCCAAAAAGAAAAGCATCTTCACATCAATCAAAAGGAAATGCTAGCAGTAATAAATGCTATTATAGCTTTCAAGGACCTTCTGCAACCAGGTCAACTGTTGATAAGAACGGACAACACCACAGTTATGTGGTACATAAACAGGGAGGAACACATTCATACCCCCTATGCAGACTGGTCATGTCACTTTGGAACATGGCCATGGACTTAAAATCGAACTACAAGCACAGTACTTGCCAGGCAAGGAAAACATGCTGGCAGACAACCTAAGCGATCCACACGAATGGAAGCTGCATCCAAAAGTTTTTACAGGAATAATCCAAGCATGGGGAAGGCCAGACATAGATCTCTTTGCCTCCCACAAAAATCACCAATTGGCAAAATTCTGCTCAAGGATTTTCCATCCAAAGGCCTGGAGAGTGGACGCTCTCTCTTTCATTTGGACATCAATGACAGTTTATGCCTTCCCACCTCTTCCTCTGCTGCCCAAAGTTCTATTGAAAACCAGAGCAGACAGACCAAAGATGATTCTCATTGCTTCGGACTGGCCAAGACAACACTGGTACCCACTCCTGAGGAGCCTGACGCATTCCCCACCATGGACCCTGCCTCTAATGCCTCCTCTTCTGACTCAGCACAGCTTCAAAACTCTTCACAGCCAGCTAAAAACACTCAATTTAGTCACATGGAAGATTCCTTAGCATCACAACAGACCCTACTCCAAGGAGGTGCAGGATGTCATTTTGGAGGCCAGAAGGCCGTCAACTAGAAAAGCTTACTCCGCAAAATGGAAACGGTTTTGTGCCTGGAATGAGAAAAAGGGCCAGGATCCTGGAAATCTGAATTTACCTCAAATACTACAGTATCTAGCTGAGCTGCTAAGCAGTGGACTTTCATTCTCTTCCATCAAAATCCATGCCTCAGCCATTTCTGCAGAATACAACACTGATCCAACCTTATTCTCTCACCCTCTCTTAAGACAGTTCCTCAGAGGGGCTAAGAATCTAAGACCCCCCAAGGAAACAACCAATACCTGCTTGGGATCTCAATTTCATTCTGGAAAAACTGACCTTGCCTCCCTTTAAGCCAGCTGCCTCATCAGATTTGCAATATTTGTCCTGGAAAACAGCTTTCCTTCTGGCTATTACCTCAGCTCGTAGAGTTTCAGAACTACAAGCCCTCATGGCTGTGCAGCCTTTTTATCATCTTCCATCAGGACAGAGTTTCCTTACGAACCAACCCGTCCTTTATGCCTAAAGTGGTTTCCAGGGTAGCTTTGAATCAGGCCATACACTTGCCTACCTTTTATCCTAATCCTCAAAACAAAGGGGAGAGATTACTACATTCCTTGGACATCCACAGACAACTCCGTTATTATCTGGACAGAACAAAGCCTTTCAGAAAATCAGAACAGCTCTTTGTGTCCTATGCTATAGGAGCTCAAGGAAAGCCAATTTCGAAACAGACAATCTCAAAATGGATAGCCCACTGCATACGCTTTTGCTATTCTTTTCATGGCAAAACTGTACCTACAGGCATCAGATCTCACTCCACAAGGGCCACAGCTACCTCTGCAGCTTTCCTCAGAGGAGTTCCTACCAAAGATATTTTGGAAGCAGCCACTTGGAGTTCTGTGCATACCTTCTCCAAGCACTACCACCTACCATTATACTCCAAAACTAGAGCAGACTTTGCCACTGCAGTCTTGCTGGGCATCCTGGCTCCTCCTAGTTCTACCTAGTGCCTACCACCCCTTTCTTAGCTTTGGGATTCTACCCTTCTGTTATGACTGCAGCTGTGTATGCATGATGAACAAAGTACAGTTTTGTACCTACCATAAATGTAGATGTTAGAGTGCTAATACAGCTGCAGTCCAGGTTTCCCTCCCTCCTTCCCCTCTTGGGACAGGCCTATAGGCTTATAGGCTAACACATCCTCATACAACCTGATTGGGGTATTCATTTATGGTGTATTTGCTTGCAACTACTGTATTTTGATTATATTGCACTGCTTTATTACACAAATTTATGTATTGCCTTCCTTCTGGGGGCACCTGACATCTGGGGCAAGAAAAACTGAAGAAAATGGCGTCGGCTGGTTCCTTTATACCCCTGTCGCACCGACGTCAGGGAAGAAGCGACGACAACCGATGCCGGACCTAGACTTTGGAATTCGGCCGACCGAAGACCCGCCTGACGGCAGGAGAACCCATCTGTTATGACTGCAGCTGTATTAGCACTCGAACATCTACATTTATGGTAGGTACAAAACTGTACTTTTTGATTCCTTAGAGGCCTTCTGTAGGGCTGCAGTTACTGGATCTGTGATTAGGAAGCTTGCCTGGCTAAAGGAATAAAATCTGCCTGATCATGTTAAAGCTAAATTGCTAGATACACCATTACAGCATGATACTCTGTTTGGTGTTAAGGCAGAAGAGGTTTTTAAAGAGAATGGAAGACAAAGCTAAGTCAATGCAAACTGTAAAAGACTTAGAAGTGCAGCCACCAAAATTCAGTAGACACTGGCCTACAAAAAATTGGTCCTTTCCTGTGTCGGACAGAGCTCAAAGGGGCAAATCCAGACACCCTAAGGGTTCCAGATACCAGGCACAAGATTCATATAGGTCAAAGCAGTGGGGCGCTTTTACCTCCAAATCTGGAGGAGATAAAGCGCAAACCTGCAGAAAACAGTCCCAATGACGTCCCTCTGCCTACACCAAGCACTTATCTTTTGGCAGCACCCTTAGGGGGAAAATTAGCATTTTTTACTTAAAACTGGCAGTTAATAACCCAGGACAAGTGGATGTTAAACATAGTATCACAGGGATACAGTTTCAATTTCCAAACTCTGCTAATGGCAAACGGTTGGCCAGATCTGCCAAAAAAATCAATGGGCAGAGGCACAGAAACAGGTTACGTCCCTCATGGATATGTGGGCCATTCAGCCAGTACCAGAACAGGAAAAAGGACAAGGTTTTTACTCGACTGTTCTTGGTACCCAGAAAGGACAAGGCCTGGTGGCCAATACTGGATTTATTGATTCTGAACACATACCTGGACATTCCAAAATTAAAAATGCTGACTTTGCAGCAGCTTCTGCCCATGCTGGGCAAGAATTCTTGGCGGGTGACATTAGACCTAAGAGAGGCATACCTGCATGTCCCAATAAGACAATTGTGCAGAAGATACCTCAGATTCAAGGCTGGCTTAATGCATTACCAATTCTCTGCACTGCCCTTTGGCTTATCTACTGTGTCCAAGGATCTTTACAAAGTGCCTGGCACCAGTAATTGCATTTTGCAGACAAAGAAGTATACAAATATACCCTTACTTGGACTGTCTCATTCAAGCAGAGAACAAGGACATTCTTCTTCAACACCTGGCGTTTGTGAAAAGGCTTCTAACATGCCTAGGGTACACTCTAAACAAAAAGAAATCACAACTGGTACCCACTCAAAAGTTAACATTCATGGGTGCAAGCTTGAATACAACTGCCCAGATGGCTTATCTCACACCAGACAAGCAAAGGCAACTGACTACTTACTTCAAACTGATGGTAACAAAAACCCAGTTATCTGCATGACAAATTCTGCAGGCTTTGGGCTTCATGGCATCTTGCATCCTACTGATTCCATATGCAAGACTGCGTATGAGGAAACTTCAATGGTACCTAAAAAGTTTATGGAGTCAACATTGTCACAGTCTGGAAACGATGATTCCTCTCATTCCCTGCCTACAACAGGAGTTTCTATGGTGGGCAAAGGCATGTCACCAAAAGATGGGACGGGCCTTCACTCTGCCCCCTG